>NW_016810891.1:577294-592594 GCF_001698545.2 Rhinopithecus bieti | reverse complement strand
ATGATAAAAGAAAATTAAAATAAATAAATAAATAATGAAATAAAATAAAACATATGGTAAGTCACCCACTCAAAGTATCAGATCCAGAATATGCTGTGTGAAAACAGTTCTGCAAGTACAAGAAATAAATTATTTTGGAGAGTTGAATTTCCCCGGCTTTTTGTGCTTTGAGTCCTTAATTTCAGTTTTGTGTTTATTCTCTGCTCCTTGTGGTACATATTGAAGGAGGCAGACAATGCACAATTCATGTTACCATTAATATGTCTTATTGCAGCAAACATTTTCTTTTTGGAGAGTTAGGTTAACTGGCTCTGCATTGCAGGTAACCAGACAATATAATTTATGCAACTATTTTACATATATCATGATCTACTAGTGTCCCATTTTCCAGCAATAACTAGAGGATAATTGCTTTAATGATACCCAGTCAAATAATAAAATTAATATTCTTCTTTAAGTGTCTGCAACCACTTCTGGCTCCAATATTGCACCATTCAAAATGAGATCATGAAAAAAAGCAACTACTGTTAATATTTTAGGGTAAAATTATTAATATAAGAATATAATTGATACAATCTTTGAGCTCTGGAGAAAGCGATTCAATAGGCTATTCTTCTAACTAATGAATTCAAGGCAAGAACAAACAAACTGCAATTGCTTAAGTTAAGAAAAATCAAACGGAAATAGGCAGCCACTCCTCCTCTTCTCCCATATCTTTCTCTTGCTGTCCAAGAAGAAAGAAACTTGATATGTAAATGCTAAGTACGAACTCCATCATCAAAATTGTCTCAAGAAACAGCATCTGTGATTTGGCTCGTTAGAAGATTTTAAAGCAAGAAAAAATGTATCTGTTTGTCATTTTTTGCATTAAAATATGTTATGAATTCAGTCAATTGATGAGATTTAATTTGCATCTGAACTCCAACTAAAGAGTCTGTAAGAGTTGGTTTGTGTTTTCTAGTTCCTACATTAAAAAGAGACACAGAAGAAGTTGTAAATGATTGCAAGTGTGTACCTTCTATTTTCAGTTCACTTACTATGTATATTGCTTATAACATTCAGCAGTTTCCTACAGTCTTCAGTTCAATTTTTAAAATATGAATTAATCATAAATTATGTCCTAGGTACTCTGATAGTTGATAAGAAAATGGTTAAGTTTATAAAGTCTAACGTCAACAAGATAAGGCAAAAATTAAATAAATAATTTGGACAAGTGAATTGAATAGGGAAAATACAGCGTCGTACAGCAATGCATGGGGAAGGGTTTTAAAGTGGTGTAGAGTGTGAAGGAGTGGATTGTAAACTGATAAAGAAGAAACAAACTGGTTAAGCTAATCTACATGTGGAAGGCAGGCATAAGGGAGGGAAAATGTATCAGGAAAAGGTAAGAGAATAGAATATATACTTAAGTCATCAAAGAATGCAGTGCATCATAGAAATAAAGAATAAAATATCATGGAGAATGAGAAGGAGAATGGCTTACAATAAAGCTGAAAAGGTAGAAGCGCTTTAAGCTAGGTTGAACGTATGAGTTTTAATTTGAGGGCAATGGCATTCCATTGTGAAATTTACGAAGGAAAATGACATAATCATACACTTGATTTTTCAAAACAAAGATGAAAAATATGTGTGCATAATGAACAATATAATGAAGAAGACAGAGAGATAAATATGACATTTTGCAAAAATGAATACTTCAAGCCAGAATGGGTATTACCTAAAGCGGAGTAAGGAAACTAGAGATAGAAGGAAAACATTAGATTTTTCGTTATGATAATCATTCATTCAAGCAGTTATTCATTCAGACATTTGACACGGATATAAACAATAATGAGGATAAACTATTAATATCAGATTGTTCTACATATCCTGTCATTTCAGGTGTTCTTAGTATAAGTTACAATAATATAAGGGGACTTGGAATGCTTGTATACAGGGGAGTAGGATCTTCATGCTTCCACCATCAAACATGTCAAAGTCATTAAAAATAAATAACCATTATCTTATATTTGAAAATTATAGAGAATGTATAGACATTACACCAAAGTGAACTGATATTAGTTTCTACACTAGGACCTGCCAAAATTATACTAATTAAAATTTTGAATTTTGAGATATTTATTTATAAAATTAGCTATCTTTAATATTTAAATATTTTACTTATCATTGCAGGAAAGATGTAAGTTTAGACATATAAATACATATGCTTATATATTTTGCATGTTTTATTCATATCTGTATATATTATTTAAGTTAGAATACATTTTCCACAGTAGTTAATACATTTTATAAACATTTTTAGAATCATATTCTTTCTGAATATTCTAATCAATCATTTAAATGTAAATGAGAATTTTCACTTTTAGGCCTTATTAGATTTCTAATGATTTTAAAATAGTTTCAACTTGTATTTTAAATTCAAGGGATCCATGTGCAGATTTGTTGCACAGATATATTACATGACACTGGGTTTGGGATATGAATGATACCATCACTCAAGCAGTGATTTTCATTGATATGAAAATAACAGTAAGTCTTCAAACAGATGTGATTTCTTCCAACACATTGCCTTACTCAATGTTTATTTTTTTAAAAGAAGCTAAATTGAATTGCAACCTGTAAGTCGGGAAAAAGCCACACGACATTGGCTTGGTAATGATTTCTTGGATATTTCACAAAAAGCACAGATGACAAAAGTAAAATTTGACAAATCAGTTCAACTATATCAAAGGAAAAGTCTTCTGAACAGCAAAGTAAACAATCAACAACATATAACCTAAATAATGAAAATATTTGTAAACCATACATCTGATACGAGATTATCCAAAATATATAAGAAACTGCTACAGCACAATAGCAAAAACACCAATAATCACAATAAAAAAATGAGTTAAGTATTTGAAAAGTATTTCTCTAAAAAAGAAGACACACAAATGGCCAAGTGGTGTATGGAAATAGGGTCAACATGACTAATCATCAGTAACATGCAAAATAAAATCACAATGAGATTTCATCTCACATCTGATGGCACGGCTATTATGAGAGAGAGAGAATGAGGAAGAGAAAAACGGAGAAGAAGAACATGTGATGGTAAGAAGGTGGAGAAATTGGAACCCTGGTACACTGTAGGTGGAAATGTAGAATGGTGTGGTTGGTGTGGAAAATAGCATGGCAATTCCTCAAAAATTAAAAATAGAGCTACCATATGTTCCCAAAATCTCACTTTGGGGTATTAATCCAAAACAATTGAAAACTGTTTCTTGAAAAGATATATGAGCTTCCATCTTCATTGTAACATTATTTACCATAGTCAAGATATGGAAACAAGCTACAAATTCAACATATGAATAGGTCAAGAAATATAGATACACATACAGTGAAATACTGTTTAGCCTTGAACAAAAAGGAATTCTGCTGTATGAGACAACATGGATGAACCTGGGGGACATTATGTAAAGCAAAATAAATCAGTCTAAGGTGGACAAATACTGCATGCTTGCACTTATATGAGATATCTAAAATAGACTAATGGAAACACAGAATAGAATGGTGGTTTCCAGGACTGTAGGGAAGGGCAAACAAGGAGTTGCTATTCAGGGAATATAAAGTTTCAGTTATGCAAGATGGATAATTTCTACAGGCCTGCTCTACAACTCTGTGCCTACGCTTAGCAATACTGTATTGTACACTTAAAATTACATTGAAGATAGCTCTCACATTAAGTGTTCTTACCATAATAAAACAATAAATACAAATAAATTATAAAAATTAAAACAGCATGCTATGCAAACAATTAAATGGTAACTTTTTATTCTAATATTTCAAGAGTCTACACTGAGGATTGGTTTCAGGCCCAAAGAATTATTTAATCTTTTTATTGTTTTATTTTTCAAATGATCCCAGACATTTTATGTAACTGGTTATACATGACTTCACATCACAAGCCCTGCCAAATGTGTGTGCATTTATAATGTACTCAATACTTTTACACTCAATTGAATGACATATTACGCTCATTTCCTCCATGAGAAGACAAGGATCAGACGTTGCATAATACTATATCTAGAATTCTAATTCCAAATGTATTACTTTTTTCAATCATTCCTGCTATCTCTTAATAACATCCAGATAACTGAATGACATGATAACTGTAGTTAAACAATGCCTTGGCAATTGGTCAGATAATTGGAGAGAAAATAATTTTCCTGTAATTTCTCTAGGCAATTTACTTAATTCTGTATTGATTTTTATTCATGTAGAAAGAAATAGTTGAAAACTATTGATTTGCAGGTTACAGAGAGTTTAACAGTTCATAAAATACTTAGATTCAAGTAGAATTTGACTAAATAGGAAAAGACTCTTAAATCCTACCATTCTCTAAACTACTATTTTCTCTTCAAAGCACAAAATTCACAAGAGATATTTGTTGCTGTTTCTACAGCTCATTTTTGCATCTAAACTAATTGCTTAAATTAACAAACATTTGTTCACATACCTCTGGGTAGTAATATGTACAATTTAGATAAAGTGATATACTGAATGTACATTGCTGAACTTATTGCTGATGCTCTAAACCAAACAATATTAAGAAAAATGTTCCCTGAAATGTTAAAGACTTTTTGGTTTCATTTGTTATATGCACTGCTACAGAAATCCAGATATTACAACTTGGCATGGTGTAAAGAAATTATTATAATATTCAGGCTTATAAAATCCTCCTCTTTGTGTCAGAATTGCTTGACTTCCATATTGTAATGGAATCTAAGCAGACAATAACATTCTGGTAGATTTTGTATTAGTTTTAGTGCCTTGGATATAAGTAACAGAATCTGATTCTCACCACTTATGCTAAAAGGGTAAAGCAAAATGTCTGGACTAGGCTAGAACACTAGGCTTCACAATCCTTAGAATAAAAATAAATTGTTCTCATTAAGGAGAATCGGTATCAACTGACCAACAATTAACAACACATTCTAAGTCAAAATCATCTATTTCATAGTTTATCTTTATCTGGGACTCCTAGATCTATACCACACACACACACACACACACACACACACACACACACACCCCTTAGCAGGTACCTTTTTTCTATTAATGGTTTTTAAAATAAAAACGCTTGGAGAAAGAGAAGCTAAAATTTATGCTTTAATTTGTACATAATTATATGCAAAACTGGAAAATGTATTTAATTTAATTAGAATAATTTTAAACTACAGTGTTTTCCCTTTCTTTTTTTTGTTTTCTTCTCTTTCTTTTTCTTTCTCTTTAGTCTCAACAGGTCACAGACCATTTAATACACTGCTGAATATTTAGAACATTAGTTATTTAAGCAGCAGTAGGTTACTCTTTCCACACAGAATAGGGCATATGTCCTGACCAGTCTCGGTTTTACACATAAAAAATATAAATTTATCATGCTAAACGCAGTCCAAACAAAGAGTAAATAATGATAAGAAATTTCATTATACACTTTCTTGACTGATTTGGAGAGGCTTGATTAGAATACATTTTTTTTCGCTCTTTGATATTTTGAGTGCTTACGCATTATGGATTTGTTAGCATTTCTGTGATATGTTTGCCCTCCATAAAAGTCAAGTTGTGTGTCATTGCTATTCTAGCTTAGTATACTGTCACTATAATATTGAAATCTGTTCATAAGTAATGAATGGTCAAAAAACTTGCCACTCTGCAAAATCTAAACTGAACCTCATAGAAACAGTCTCTCTTTTTAAACAAAATAATCTGTAAACAATTTATTCTTATTATTTAATCAGGGAACAATATCCCAGAATAGATTAATATAATCTTATGAAAAATCAGTTGCTGTCTGAGAACTGTCATGCTGATTATTTATTTCTGGAAAACTGAATCTCAGTTTCGGCTCTGAAGTACTAAATAGAGTTCTGTAAGAGGTATGGTTTCATTTAAGTTGAGGTAATGTCACCTTAATCATCATGACCCTTCCTTGAACAAAGAGGATAAAATATTTCTCTCTGTTATGTAAAAGGACAAGAGACTACAGACAGATAACCTATGATTAATGACTGTTAATTTTTTTCAGGGGAGGTTGCAACTAAATTCCAGGAGAACAACAATAGTGATAGATATTTCAGTTCAGGAATTGAGGAAAACAAATTAAAAATTTGTAGTAATGCCAAATTCATAAAATTTTAAATCTCTTGAACGCTTATTTCAACCAAAGCACTATTTTGACATTGCACATATATAATCTTATTTTGTACCCACAACCATATTTACTTATGAGCCATAACCAAAAATTAAACATATTTACATATGATGCTGTTGGATAGATGAAGGAACTATCCCAAAGAGATGCAAAGTCAACTCCCAGTGTTAGATAGTGAATGAAAGATTTTAGGAAAGGTGTTCTTACTTGAGGCTTTCCCTCTCAAATATGCAACATTAACTGGGAAGGAGCTAGTTCTTAAACAGCTGACCTGGCAAGTAACAGTATCAATGAGAAGCTTTAGCTCTGAACTTAACCAGTCTGGCAGGCTTGGTCCTTCGTGCCTGCAGCAGCGTCCAAAGTGGCCCAGGTGCAGGTCATTAAGTATGTGGTGGTGGCAAATGTAGTTTTAGGTAAAACTTGCCTGCTGGTCAATTATACACCAATGTATTTTGTGCAGAATATATGTCTACTGTTTCTGAAAACTCATCTTTCAATATTATGATAGATAGAAAACTGGTAAATCTGGGTTTATATGATACAGCTAATTTATAAGACCATCACAGATAATGTCTCCTATCCTATCCTATCCTCAAACAGATTTTTTTTTTCTTTACGAGTCCTGCATTATTTGAAAATGTCGGTGCTAAGTGGTGTCCTGAAGTGTGACACCATTGTCCCAACACTCCCATTAACCTTTGTGAACCAAATGATCTTAGAGATGATAAAGGCATATTATGAAACTAGAGGTCAAGAAGCTGGCTCCTATCACCTGTCCACAGGGATTAGCCATAACTAAGGAGATGAGAGCTGTAAAACACCTACAGCACTTGAGCTGTGAGGCCTCAAGACAGTGTTTAATGAAGTTATCCCATTAGTTATCTGGCCACCCCATACAGAAAAGGAGAGGAGATGCCTGCTGTTGATATTCTTGCCCTGTTTCACCCTTGTAAAACCTTTGTACACTTCGCATGAAAATTGTGGAGTCTTGAAACTCAAAGCCAAGTTTTTGTTATAGAGTACTTTTTTCTATAAAACCATT
Organism: Rhinopithecus bieti; assembly: GCF_001698545.2. NCBI lineage: Eukaryota > Metazoa > Chordata > Mammalia > Primates > Cercopithecidae > Rhinopithecus > Rhinopithecus bieti. The sequence goes on along the minus strand of NW_016810891.1, from coordinate 585,362 downwards.
TTGAGCCAATAAGTAATCTCAAAGTTTTATTTCTTTAAAGTGTAAGAATTAAGATTTTCATTCTATTAAAACTCAGCCCTAAAATGACAAGCCATCTTAACCACTAACATTTATTTTTCAATAGTTCCAGTCTTACTCAGATTGAGTTGCCAAAATACCCTAAGTTGCACTGTGCACCAGGAACACTAAGTATGAAACTGAATAACAATTGCTTTCAAGAAAATTCTATCTTGTAATGTGAGGAAAAGCAGACACTTTCTAACTAGTTTTCTGATAAGTGAAGCAAAACATCCTCCTTAAGAAAATGGTGCCATTTAATGCATTTAATCATTTGTTATCCCATGTTCATTACATAACTTTGTGCTGTATATCAAAATGGAATGAGTATAACAACTCAGCTCTCTGGATCAAACTTTTTAATTTTCTAATATAAAAAATCTTGATAGTTTTTTTTAGCAATGCTGGTATTTTGAAGAGAAATCTTATTCATGTGTTTCTTTCCTCTAATGAAATATGCTGGTTCTAGTCCAATATGTACTGGGAGGGGTGTGTGAAACATTTGATATGATCAAATGATAAAGAGAGTATTTTGACAAAAAGTTAAGTAGAGAGATTAATTTATACTGTATTATATTCAGAATAGTTGAACTGAATACAAGTGACATGTGTACAAATTTTAAAAGATTCATTTTTGTCAAATTCAGTAGATGATGAAGAAAGTTGGGAAATATCAGTGTTTGCTTAAGCTTTTTCTTTTTCTTGCATCTGCCATTCCTCTTCAAATTGGGCATTTAATTCATCTTTGAACTAGTCATTCCCATAGTTGCTAGTAAACGTTTTTCTTATAGAATCCCTTCTTGATGATAATATATCTCCATGGATTATGTTTTTATTATAAAACAATGAAACTTCTTGGTTTGTTCATTTGGTAGATTAGTAAATGTGTATTCTTGTTTTTAAGTTATTTTAAATTAATATGTGCTTTCTTCAATTTTCTGGTAAATAAGTACAAAATTCATATGTTTCAGTTTAGAGTTTATAAACTATTTTAGATATTTTTCAACTATAAACCTTAATATGGCTTGGCTCTGTGACCCCACCCAAATCTCATCTCAAATTGTAATCCCCACATGTAGAGGGGAACCTATGGGCAGTGGTTGGATCATAGGGGGAATTTCCCCCATGCTGTTCTTGTGATAGCGGGGGAGTTCTCACGAGATCCGATGCTTCCCCTATGTTCTCTCTCTCCTGCTGCCATGTAAGATGTGCCTTGCTTCCCCTTCACCTTCTGCCATGATTGCAAGTTTCCTGAGGCCTCTTCAGCCATGCAAAACTGTGAGTCAATTAAACTTCCTTTCATATAAATCATCCAGTCCCTGGTGGTACCTTTATAGCAGTGTGAGAATAGACTAATACAAACTTTAGCATCATTGTCTTGCCAGATTACCAACGTTGTAAATTGATGATCACTAACAACTACTCTTTACCTTACCTACAAAGAAAAATGCTTTATATAGCTGTTTTGCTTAACAATACTACTTTGAGTCTGTGTGGTTCTGTAACACAGTGGTAGCTCTAATAATGCTTTGTATAACTTACCCACTAACAAGATTACAATGTTGAGCCTTTCAATCACTAGAAGAAAATATTTTGAATTGATAATTGCAGAACTATGGAGTGTGTTTACACTGACTTTGCTAACGCAATTAGCGACATGTTTTACATATTGAAAATAAATTCTTGAATCATAAAAAAAGATTCTATTAACACCTCTACTCACAAATTAGATAACATGTTAGATAGAAAAATTCCTTGAATTACATCAAGTATGAAAATCCACATAAGGAGAATACGCAACCTGATTAGCCTGTTTCTATTAAGGAAATTGAATCAATAATCTTCCACAAAAGGAAGCATCAGAAACCTATGGTACCATTTGTGTATTCTACTTATCATTTAAAGGAAAAAAATGAAACCAATTTTTCAACCAATTATCCCATAAAACAGAAGCAGAGAGAACACATCTTGATTTGTTCTATGGGGCATGCATTACTTTAATACTAAAACCAGTTAAAGACATTGAAAGAAAGAAAAAATTATAGATCAATATTTCTCATGAACTTAGATGCAAAAAGTCTCACTATTAGCAAGTTCAGGCCCAATTATATATCATGACTAAGGATGAACTCCTTTGTAGTTTAAATGCAAATGCTTATATATGGAAATACATATGTATATACACCAATTAGAATACTTATATTCAAATTGATATATCCATGTGTGTGTGTGTGTTGTGTGTGTGTGTGTGTGTGTGTATAATTGTTAGCTGAGAGGGTCAACAAGCAATAACACTCCATTAGCTACAAGCACATCAAGAATCTAGGTCTTAGTTTCTAATGCCTTTCCAATATGATGAGCAAAGGCTCATCATACATGATCTACATATAGCGATTTTTTTCTAAAGAGTACAGTATTGAAAGTCAAAAATAAGTATTAACTTTACAATGGAGAAAGCTGACAAACATTATCTCACACAGATATTCTAAGTCAGCATGAATAGTCATAAATCATGTCGATTATATGAAACCTTTATATGATGTAATGCAAATGGCAACTTACTTCTGCTGTCTTATGCCAAAAAAATATATATAACATATTTTCATCATGAGAAAATAATCTACAAATTCCAATAGAGGGATATAGTAACAAAACACCTTACCAGTAGGCCTCAAAACTGTCAAGATCATCAAAAACAAGGAAAGTCTAAAAAAGTCTCACACAAGAAAATGCTAACAAGAAAAAAGCGAAAAATGAACAAAATATGGTATTCAGGATGGTGTCCTGAAACTGAAAAATAACACTAGGAAAAAATGGGCAAAATTTAAAAAGAGACAGGAATGGAAGAAATAAAATCTCTCTGAATAAAGAGAGAATTCATTATTGAGCAGCAACCCCTGTGTATGTCAATAGGATCCCATCGTATAGTATTAACTCAGTTGGGAAGTACTTCTTAAAACTGCTCATAAAAATAACCTTATATGCAACATCACACCAGAATGATCTTTATTTTAAAAATAAATATTACCTGCAGTTACATTTTCTTGGACTTGGAAGAAAAAAGTTGATAGAAAAATGTATTATTAACAATAGTTTATCAGATGAGAAGAATGTCAGTTGTTTTTTTTGTCAACACCAATTCCTAGATTAAAAAACAAAACCAAAGCCATACACAAAATAAACTAAAGTTTATCAACAAATGCTTTCTTAAAGATTGCTAAATGATTTATTCAGAAAACCTTTATGTTTCCAACTGTACACCCAATTAATTCCTTTAATGAAAGAAACTAGAGATTATAATTTCTCAGAATAACAAATCAAAAAAAATCACATCCTTTATCCTAAAATGTTAATGCTAATCAGTACAAAATCATCATTTTGTTAATTTGCTTCTGTTTTTCTTGTAAGTTGCATGTTTATTGAGGTCATATAAAGCTATGACCTCAAGTACTCACATACAAATAGATTAGCAAATGCTAGCTTTTGTGAAATACATTGTCTTAGGACATTTATAAAATACTAAAATTTACATATATATTAATTTAAAATGTATCAATTTTATCACTAAAACTAAGTAAAATAAGTTATTAATACTTAATATTAAAATGATGCAAAATATTAACAGAAAGTTGATTGTTCTTATAAGGGTATAAAAGAGATTATATTATTTATACATTGGTGATAGATTTTCTTGCTTTATGACAAAAGATTTCTCCTTTCTTTTTGTTGAATATTTTATTTTGATTAACTGTTTTTTAAAAAAATAAGAGGGGGGTTAAATAGTAGTTTCCTTTCCTTTTAGTTTATTAATTAACGGTTCTGTTACTGAATAATCATAGATGATATCAATACATTGGTCATATTAAGTACATAAGTTGAGTACCATCATGTATATAATATATCCTGAATTTAAATGAGAATACAAAAATAAATAGCTATTATTAATAAATCAAATATAATAATTTACTTTAGGACAAGTATCTGAAAGTGGAATTGCTGGATAGTTTGATAACTTTAACTTTTGAAAGTGAGAAACTGCTAAACTGTTTTCTAAAGAAGCTATACTATTTTCAGCCTGAAAGATTTGATTGTGTCACCTTTTTTCCAGTACTTGGCTTTATCTGTTTTTAAAAAATGTTATTGACTCTAATGATAGTGAACATGTGTGTTTCATATAAATCATCCAATTTTTGAGTTTTTAAGTGAGGAGAGAATAAATTCTGTCCCTGTTACTTGGTCATAGACAAATATCTTTCAATTTGACTTGTAAAATAATGCACCAACATTTTTAAATAAAAAGTAATTTAAGAAGGTAACAGTCTGAGAATAGAAAATATTCTTTTAATAAAAAGACAAAACAGGACTACTAAAATTATATATTTGTATGTGTGTGTGTGTTTAGGTAGTAAATGGAATCAAATTTCTAAAACCAGAATTAATTATTTGAAAAATAATAAAAGTAAAAGCAATAAAATATGGAGGGAAATAAAATAGAATATATGCTGTTAGAACAAATGTAGCTGCAGCAACAGAAAAAAGACTAAAGGACTTAAAACAATAATTACATATATAAAGAAAATCTAATTATTTGAGCTTAAGAAAGAAGTGGTGTTTAAGATGGGAAAGATTACATCACTAAGACCCAAACCTTCTTAGCACAAAACATTTATATGTAGATGTATTTTTTTCTCCCAAATAGCAAGACTTGTTTCTGGTGTACCTCTTGATAATTCTCTGTAGGCTGATAAATATACACTTAGAGGTAATTTCTAAGAAATTTTTGGAAAGAACCCTTCCAAAAGAACAGGAAAACTATATGCCTATTAAAAGTATCTAAAGCTGTCATTTGTTGTAGCTAACATACTATAAGATTATTTATTGACTTATAATATATACCAAGCACTGTCTCTTTTAATTTAGACACCTATCACATTTTTAAAAAAAATATTTAACACTTAAAGATTTAGACTTAGGAAATTTGAGTAACTTGTCAACTAGTAAGCAACCTGTCCAAAATGTGACCTCTAAGCTGGCTGACCCTAAGGCCAAAGTTTCAACTTCTCTGCTTCATGGGGGGTGTATTAGTCTGTTCTCACGCTGCTAATAAAGATGGTATGTCTTTGTCAGGTATCAAGAGTGGGTAATTTATAAAGAAAAAGAAGTTTAACGGACTCGCAGTTCCACCTGGCTGGGGAGGCCTCACAATCATGGCAGAATGCAAAGAGCAAAGGCATGTATTACATGATAGCAGGCAAGAGAGAGCATTTGCAGGGAAACTCCCCTTTATAAAATCGTCAGTTCTTGTGAGACTTATTCACTACCATGAAAAAAGTAAGGGAAAGACTCAACACTGTGATTCAATTCCCTCCCTCTAGATCCTTCACACAACACATGGCCATTATAGGAACTATAATTTAAGATGAGATTTGGGTGGGGACAAAGAAAAACCATATTATTCTGCCCCTGACCTCTCCCAAATCTCAAGTGCTCACATTGCAAAACTAATCATGCTTTCCCAACAGTCCTTCAAAGTATTAACTCATTTCAGCATTAACTCAAATGCCCACAGTTCAACGTCTTATCTGAGACAAGGCAGGTTCCTTCTGCTTATGAGCCTGTAAAATTGAAAGCAAGTTATTTACTTCCTAGATACAATGGGAGTACAGGCATTGGGTAAATACACTCATTCCAAATGAGACAAATTGACCAAAATCAAGAGGACACTTGCCCCATGTAAGTCCAAAATTCAATGGGACAGTCAAATCCTAAAGCTCCAAAATTATCTCCTTTCACTCCACGTCTCATTTCCAGGTCATGCTGATGCAAGAGGTGGGCTGCGATGGCCTTGGGAAACTCTGCCCCTGTTCCTTTTCAGGGTACACCTCCCTCCCCTGGCTGCTTTCTCAGGTTGACAATGCGTGTCTGTGGTTTTTTCAGGCACGTGATACAAGCTGTTGGTGGATCTACCATTCTGAGGACTAGAGTATGCTGACCCTCTTTTCACAGCTCCACTAAGCAATGCCCCAGTGGGGACTCTGTGTGGGGGGTCCCACCCCACATTTTCCTTTTGCACTTGCTTAGCAGAGGTTCCCCATAAGGGCTCTGCCTCTGCTGCAAACTGGATGCCCGGACATCCAGATGTTTCCATACACCAAGGTTCCCAAAATCAATTCTTGACTTCTGTGCATCTGCAGGCTCAATACTACATGGAAGTTGCCAAGGTTTGGGGCTTGCACCCCTTGAAGTCATGGCCCAAGCCATACTTTGTCCCCTTTTAGCCATGGCTGGAGCAACTAGGACATAAGGCACCAAGTCCCTAGGCTGCACACAGCTGGGGGTGGCGGGGGGAGACCTGTTCCCAACCCAGAAAATCATTTTTTTCTCCTAGGCCTCAAGGCCTGTGATGGGAGGGTCTACCACAAAGGTCTCTGACATGCCCTGGAGTCATTTTTCCTGTTGTCTTGGTGATTAACATTAGGCTCATTGTTACTTATGCAAATTTCTGTTGTGGGCTTGAATTTCTCCCCAGAAAATGGGCTTTTCTTTTCACATTCTCAGGCTGCAAATTTTCTGAACATTTTATGCTCTGCTTCCCTTTTAAATATTAATTCAAATTCCAAACCATATATTTGTGAATACATAAAACTGAATGCTTTTAACGGCACCCAAATCATCTTTTGAATATTTTGCTGCTACAATTTTTTTTCTGCCAGATGCCCTAAATCATTTCTTTCAAGTTCAAAGTTCCACAGATCTCTAGGGAAAGGAAAAAATGCCACCAGAACAACTTCTTCCACTCCATATGAGACCATCTCAGCCTGGACTGTATCATCCATATCACTGTCAGCATTTTTGTCAAAGCAGTACTTAAACCATAAACAGGATCTAAGCATTAATATATAGCCTATTATCATGAGACACAATTCCAGTCACCCCAAAATTTACATTTGATATAATTTTCTCTTTTATGCTGTCTTGAATGCAAAAAGAAATGGAATTTTTTCGTATCTTTGGAATGTATCCTCATACCAAATGATGTTGATTTTCTAAGTTAATTCTTGCTTTTCAGGTACTTTTGGATTAGAAAGCAATATCTTCCTATTAATTTACTCTATTTAAAACAAGTAATTTTGCATTTTATATAATTTTATCACAAAGTTTCTCATTTTCCTGAAACTCATTGGCCTGGGTAAATGAAAAATATCTCTACCATCACTGAAGGTGGGCCGACACTCCACCTAATAAGACCAGTCTGGTATTGAAGAATCTTTAACTTGAAAATTCCAAAGAAAAATCAATTATTTTCTCTCCATTTTAAAACTATGAACAATGTTCGCATATTGTTTTTATTACATAGTAATTAATTTAAATTGCAAGTATTTCAGTAACAAGAATCCTTGACAAATCTCTTGTCTCAATCTAAGCTGCTAGGGCATGGAATCTTATAAGCATTGTGTTTCCTGACTGAACAACAGAGGATTTTCAACTTTTGCTAAATTTTTAAGAAATATTTTATATGACACATTATTTTCAACTTTTGCTAAATTTTAAAGAAATATTTAATATTACACATTATATTTTGACATAATGAAATCCAGAACAAATCATGACAAAATACACCAAGACAATTTATAAAATTATGCAACTAAAGTTACTAAACTGTCCTTTGTCTGAATAATTTACATTATTTACACATAGTAACAGTTCTTTTTAACTTCCTTGTAGTAAAAGAGAGTACAAAATGGTAGTGTTTTTCATAAGTTTGACAGAGTACAAAATCGGTTACAGGAGCAAGTAAATACAGTTGAGACCTAAAAAAATGGCTCTACTGCTTTTAACTGAAATACATGACAAGTAAATGGCAAAATCACTCTCAAAATGAGGTGATAAAATCAATTATACATATAAAATTACATATATGTAACATATGCAGAAAATTTGAACTTGAAGAATTTATAAACTTTGTTTCTATTTTTTCTTAATTTTCCTTAACATTAAAAAAAAAAAAAAA
>NW_016810891.1:569634-574480 GCF_001698545.2 Rhinopithecus bieti | reverse complement strand
GACTCTTTAAAACTTTCTTTAAATATACACACTCAGATTTTACATTTGACTCTATATTTAGAGGTTTATCTGTAGACCTTACTTTGAAATAACTTTATAATGAAAGCAATAATGTACACCCGTGGGCATTTGGAAAAGGAATTATATATTTAGAAAGAAAGTGAGTTGCTCTCTATTAATTTCTCATGTTTAATAACATGACCGGCCAGGCGCAGTGGCTCATGTCTGTAATCTCAGCACTTTGGGAGGCCGAGGCGGGCGGATCAGGAGATCAGGAGATTGAGACCATCCTGGCCAATATGGTGAAACCCCATCTCTACTAAAAATACAAAAATTAGTTGGGCGTGGTTGGGGCACGCCTGTAGTCCCAGCTACTCGGGAGTCTAAGGCAAAAGAATTGCTTGAACCTGGGAGACGGAGGTTGCAGTGAGCTGAGATCGCGCCATTGTACTCTAGCCTGGCACAGAGCGAAATTACGTCTCATAAACAAACAAACAAACAAACAAACAAACAAATAAATAAATAAATAAAAATAACATGACATCTCGTGTCAGGACTGTTGTACACCAACGACCATGAGATATGAAGTCAGGCTTGATGCACTCCTACTTTCAGTGATTTAATTCCTCCTGTAGCAATATCTCTGTTAAAAACACAAAAATCAGCTAGGCATGTTGGTGCACGCCTGTAGCTCCAGCTACTTGGGAGGCTAAGGTGAAAGAATTGCTTGAACCCAGAAGGTAGAGGTTGCACTGAGCTGAGATCGTGCCACTTACTCCAGCCTAATGACAGAGCGAGACTCCATCTCAGCAAATACATAAATACATAAATAAATAAATAACATGACACCTCACATCAGTACTATTGTACACCAATGACCATGAGATATGAAGTCAGACTTGATGCACTCCTACTTTCAGTGATTTAATTCCTCCTGTAGGACAGTATTGGTTATTCCTCTATTTATCATATGTGTTCTTATATTGCACCTCATGGGGTTTTATTTCGTGTCTTTTCCGCTGTGATACCTATTTGAGATACCGTGAAGACTGCAATGAGTTGGACGTTACAGTGCTACCAGTTCACTAATAATATTTTGATTTATATTACTTTTCCCATTGAGCTGAAAAGGAAAGAAATATTTTTGGGTTTTTTTTCCCCCTTACAGGAAACTATTTTTAGATACAGGAGAATATAACATTTTATATTTCATTACAACAAAGTATTGATTTGTAGCACTATGTTAATCCTTTTAAATTTTATATTATGATTCATGGTTTATATCTGTTATGCTGCTGGTCAGTGATCATTTTGCCACACTGCTATACTGAGTCTGTCCTTGTCCTTCATTGTTCAAAAATTACATTCTTAGAATTATTTTGAAAGACATCTGTTCTTTGAAGAATATTATTTATTTTACTGTGCTCAGTGGTCCCTTATAAGAGTCACAAAGGCTTGGATCTTCCATGTTAGACTTCAAAATTCTCCTTGTGTGTTATCTTAATCACAAGATTCCAGAGGATGTTTTCATAAGTTTGGGCTTCTGCCAGTTTAGTGAAGCATAATACAAAACACTGCAAGTTATCTTTTATTATATTACAGATTTTTCAGGCATCTATAATGCAATAGCAAGTGGTCCAGTTTCATAAGAATGACCCTTAAATTTTCAAAATATAAAATATGTTCTAAATAATTAAAATGTGTTGATTGTGTTCAGTATGGTTTTATTAATGTCTTTGTATCATATGCTATCTGAAAAAATTTAATCAGATCTTGCAAATATTGTTGGATTGCCCACCATATGTTAGACTCTTTCAACATTTGATTTTCAATTGCACTTCACAGGAATGCTTAGTACTAGGCATTATTTTTGTTTTTAAAAAATAGATGAAAACACAGAGGCACAGACAGTTAAGGCAAGCATGATAGAAGGGAATCATTTTTGTTTGTGTGGGTGGTGGAGCTGATTTTTAATACCAGCCATTGAAAGGTGAAATCTGGTTCTCTACAGTAAACCATAGCTATGTAAGATTTCTAACTTTTTGGGTTAACTAGAACTTAACATTTCCATTATATAAATATTTTCCAACCTATCTGTGGAGTTATTTGGGAAGCACAATAAAAACAGACATAGCTAATTGTAGTTCAAGGCATGACATTTTTACATACATCTATATTTTATGTTTAATACTTTCCTGCACTTCTTTGCATATTGTGTGCTAATTAGAAGAATTTTGGCACAAAGTTACAGTTCTGCCATTGGTATCCTATGGTGCCAAAATGCAAGGAAGAGTGGGAACTGAGCTGACATGTTGGTACTTGAAACTGCAAGAGATGATTTCTTTACTAACTTTCTCCTTCTGTGGCTTGTATTTATCTTCAGAGTGTTGTATTTACATTACAATGGCTAATCAATTTTTTCTTTTAATGTCACTCATTACGTTATAGAGAATTTAATATTTTGGTTGAATTTAACTACCATTTGTAAATACATATATTTTCTCTAGGAATGCACACATGGGAAGACATAAATTATCATAAATTGCTTTGTACTTTTTAAAATAACAGCTGTATTGAGATATAACTCATTATTATAAAATGTACACTTTTAAATTGTATATTTCAATTATATTCCCTGAGTTGTACAACTATCACTATCTAATTCTAAACCATTTTTATCATGCCTGCAGTAACCTCATGCCCATTAGCAGCCACACTCCATTTTCACAGCTTTCAGGCCCTGGCATCCAGGTATCTACATTTTATCACTACATATTTTGCCTAATTTGGACTTTCTATGTTAATGGAATTACATAATTCCTGACCTTTTGTTATTGAATTCTTTCAGTTAGACTACTGTTTTCAATGTTTATTCAGAGTGTGGTATGTATCCATATTTTATTTCTAAAAGGCTAAGTATATTACATTGTATTTAGAACACCACATATTGTTTACGGTGGTATTTCTTCAAATCAGCTGAAGACATTTGAGTTGTGATCACTTTGTCTTTTGTTAAATTAATTAATATTTTTTTCTTTTTTTTTTTTTTTGAGACAGAGTCTCACTCTGTAGCTCAGGCTAGAGTGCTATGTCTCTATCTCTGCTCACTGCAACCTCTGCCTCCCAGGGTCAAACTATGCTCCTGCTTTAACTTCGCAAGTAGCTGGGATTACAGACACATGCCACCACATCAGGCTAATTTTTGAATTTTTAGTAGAGATGGGATTTCACTATGTTTACCATGCTGGTCTTAAGCTCCTGGCCTCAGATGATCTGCCCACCTTGGCCTCCCAAAGAGTTGTTTTCACTTTGAGCTGTTAGAATATTGTTGCTACTGACATTAATGTTTAAGTGTCTGAGTGGACATGTGCTTTCCATTATATACCTGTTATATTGAAAGACATACCTAAAAAGAGTTAATTCGCTGGGTCATATGTTCAGCATGCTTAGGAACTGTCAAACTATTTCCAAGGTGGCTGAACCATTTTATAATCTTACCAGCAATGAATGAGGTTTCCAGTTTCTTCACATCTTTATCAACATCTTTTACTGACTTTTTGTTTTAGCCATTCTACTGGGTGTGACATTGTGTTTCACTGTAGTTTTGATTTATACTTCCCTAATGCATAATATGGAGCTTCTTTGCATGTGTGTATTGTTCATTTGTATGTCTTTAAAGAAATGTCTGTTCAGATTCTTTTTTCTCCATTTTATAATTCAGTTACTTGCCTTTTTTGTTGTTGAATTATATGTGTTCTTTATATGTTCTGGATGAAAGTCCCTCATCAAACATACAAATTGCAAATATCTTCCCCATTATATGATTTTCTTTTCATTTCTTTTCATTTCATTTATTGAGTAGTATCCTTTTATGAACAAAAATTTATCTTTAATGAAGTCCAGTTTGTCTATTTTGTCTTTGTTAGTGCGTGTGCACGTGTGTGTGGTGTGTGTTTCCATAAAAGCTTTTGCTTATGTCATACATATTTTTTTTTTCTGTTTTCTGCTAAAAGTTTTGTACTTTTTTCTCTTTCATTTAAATCTATGATCCATTTCGGTTAGGTTTTACATATTAGTGTGAACTCAAAACATCTGAGACAGGTCTCAATTAATTTAGAAAGTTTATTTTGCCAAGATTAAGGACGCACCAATGACACAGCCTCAGGAAGTCTTGGCAGTATGTGTCCAAGGTGGTCAGGGTATGACTCGCTATACATTTTAGGGAGACATAATACATCAATCAATGCAAGTAAGATATACATTGGTTTGATATAGAAGAGCAGGACAACTAGAAGCAGGTGCCTCCAGGTCATAAGTGGATTTAAAAATTTTCTGATGGGAAATTGGTTGAAAGAGTTATTATCAGTAGAAAGGAATGTCTGGGTTAAGACGGGGTTGTGGAGATCAAGGTTTTATCCTATGGGTGAAGCCTCCAAGTAGCAGGCTTCAGAGAGAATTGATTGTGAATGCTTCTTATCAGATGTAAGGTTTGTGTTGATGTTAATGCTAGAGGAGTGTAATGAGGCATGTCCAACCCCTCTTCCATCATGGCTTGAACTAGGTTTTCAGGTTAACTCCAGAATGCCCTTGGTGGAGAGAAGGAGTCAATTCAGATGGGTGGGGGGGCCTTAGAATTTCATTTTTGGTTTAAATTAGTGTGGTCGCAGTCCAAGTTACTATTATTTTCTTTGCAGGTGTATAACCAGTTGTACCAGTATCATTTGTTGAAAGAAATATATATTTTTTAAATTTAATTAATTAATTAATTTATTTATTTATTTATTTTGAGACAGAGTCTTGCTCTGTCACCCAGGCTAGAGTGCAGTGGCAATCTCAGCTCACTGCA
>NW_016810891.1:563240-568578 GCF_001698545.2 Rhinopithecus bieti | reverse complement strand
AAAAAAAAAAAAAAATCCCATGAGTTTTGGTTCTGGAAAAGTATCCCTATCAAAAAAGCTGTACCTTTTTGATATGGTCCCAGTGGCATCTTTCTTTCAGTGTCTTTCTTAGGCAATAAATATCTTGCCTTTTTCATATGTAAATGGCACAACCCTCGGGTCAAGGACAAAAGCGTGCATTTCTTTTTTCCTCTAGAGTTGCTGGGTTGTTTTGTCAAATGGCACCTTCTACAGCATTTCTACAAGCAGCTTGGCACCGTTAGTACCAAGCTCTCATCTGTGGGCTTCCCCAAAAAAAAGGGGGGGGTGCTATGCGATTTAGGTTTTTTGTTTAAAAAAAAATCTTACTTTCATAGACTAAACTGCAACTGTGTTTCTCAACAGTTTGTGCGCAGCAGGTGGCTAGCACAGAACTGATAAAATGTTAGAACGCATTGCAGACGCTGCCTCAGAATTGCCTGGAGTGTTTCTCTAAAATGTCCTTAGCTATTTCCTGCTTATAGGGCCTGCTCTGGAACTTCCATGAGGTGCTGAGGGTCAGTAACCTGGTTAGAAGGTGAGGGAAAGGGAAGGATGATCTACTAAATGATCTTTAAGCTGAGTTTGCATAGCATCTACATTTTTGTTGCTAAGATTCTGATTCATTTTAGTAAAAACAGCAACATATTCTAATGTTTCAAATTTCAAACTGTATACAAGATTGGTGCTTAGAATTAATTATTATGATTTGATTTGGGGAGACATGGGAAAGCGATATGGATATGGGGACACAAAGCCCATCTAAGTACCTCTCGGTACCACCACTCCTACACAGTTGAGACCTTCTGACACTTGAGCCAGGCATGTCATTTTTTCAACAGCTCCCTCAAGATGATTCTCTTATTTAATGCGCACGCCTACAGAAACAAAATACACTTTAAGAAACAGACTGCCTTTATGTAACATCTGGTCAGTGAGAACTACATAGTAAAAATGCAGTTACAAAAATCGTTCTATTTGCACCACCAAGAAAGCAATTAGAGGTTTTAGGCATAAATTCCTACAGCTGCCTATAAATGGTAAAAGGAAAAAATAAGCCACTACTCATCCCTTAATAGAATCTAATTACTTTCTTGTAATGGTTTGCTTGACAAGTTAAGATTTAGACTGCAAAGCAGGATATTGTTCTTACAAGGCTCAATGTCACCTCTGTTCTATTTCCATTATCCTGAGTTTTTCACTGGGGACACATACTTGTTATTTTCACTGGTTTGTGGTCTGATGGTATTTAAAGATAGCTAGTACTTGTTGACGAGACAGAGTTTCACCCTGTCTCCCAGGCTGGAGTGCAGCGGGGTGGCCATAGCTCACTGTAGCCTCAACCTCCTGGACTCAAGAAATCCTCCCATCTCAGCCACCCAAATAGCAGGGACTTTAGGCACCAGCCAGCACACCTGGCTCCTTCATTTTTTAAATTTAATTAATTAATTAATTTATTTATTTATTTATTTTGAGACAGAGTCTTGCTCTGTCACCCAGGCTAGAGTGCAGTGGCAATCTCAGCTCACTGCAAGCCCCGCCTCCCGGGTTCACACCATTCTCCTGCCTCAGCCTCCCGAGATAGCTGGGACTACAGGCGCCAGCACCACGCCCGGCTAATTTTTTGTATTTTTAGTAGAGACGGGATTTCACAGTGTGAGCCAGTATGGTCTCGATCTCCTGACCTCGTGAGCCGCCTGCCTGGGCCTCCCAAAGTGCTGGGATTACAGGCATGAGCCACCGCGCCCAGCCAAAAGAAATATTTTTTTCCCATTAAATTGTTTTGGCACCCTGTTGAACATCAACTGGCTATAAAAGTACGAGTTTATTTCCGGACTCTTGATTCTAGTCCATTGACCTATATGTCTAACTTTACCATTACTACACTGTCTTGGTTACAGTCCGTTTGTAGTAAGGTTTGCAATGAGGAAAATTTTGTTGTACTTCATCCAGATTATTTTGATTAATCTGGGTCCCTTGAATTTTCCTATTAACTTTAGTATTAGTTTGTCAATTTCTGAAAAAAAAAAAAAAAAAAAAAAAAAAAAAAAAAGGGAAGCAAACAAGGGATAAGGATTTTGTTGAATCTTTAGAATATTTTGGGAGGTTATGGTCATTTGAATTTGTTTTTTTTTTTCTGATGCTGACATGCGATGCTTTCTATTTATTTAGCTCTCAATTATTGTCTCTCAACAATGCTTTATAGTTTTGAGTGAGCAAGTCTTGCAGTTCATTTATTAATAATAATCTCAAATATTTTACTCTTTTGATGCTAAAAATGGAATTATTTTCTTACTTTCACTTGTGAAATTTTCATTGCTAGTGTATAGAAATACAGTTGATTTTTGTATGTTGATTTTATACCCTGCAAAATTGCTGGGCTCAGTTATTAGTTTTAATAGTTGTTGCTGCTGTAGCTTTATATTCAAGACCATGTCATCTGCAAATACAGGCAGTTTTATTTTTTCTTTCTAATCTGAGTACTTTTTACTTGCTTCTTTATTGACTAATTCTTCTGGCTAGATTCTCCAGTGTAACTTCAAATATAAGTGGTAAAGGCATTATTATTTTGTTCCTGATTTTAGGCATATAGTCTCCTGGCATCGAGTAACATCTTTGTATGGTTTTGGTATCAGGTTAATGTTAGTCTCACAAAATATGTTGAATATTGTTCCCTCGTGTTCTAATTTTGGAAGTACTTGCAAAGGAAGGGTGTTCATTCTTTTAAGATGTGGTAGAATTTACCAGCAATGCTGCTGGGCCCAAGCTTTCTTTGTGGGAAGTGGTGGATTACTAATTTAATTTATTTACTTGTTATAAAACCATTTGGTTTTTGCATTTTTTCTTGCCAGTTTGGATAGTTTATGACTTCCTAGACATTTGATTATTTAACTTTTGATATATAATGTATTGTCAAATACTTTACAATTATTTTCATTTTTGTAAGGTCACTAGTGATGTTTTTCTTTCATAGTTGATTTAGTAATTTAGTAACTTGAGTCTTCTGTGTGTTTTGTTTCGTTTTTGTCAATCTGGATACAGACTTGTCAACTTAGTTACTCTTTTCCAAGAACTGACTACCTATTATCTTCCAAATGAAAGTGGAAAACACAACATTAAATATGATACCACACTCAAACGGACAAATAAAAAAATACATGCAATAACAAACAAGTGCTTTCTTCAGTTTCTCATGAGCTGGTGTTATTAAGCACAGATGTACACCAACATAGAAAAAATAAAGAGAAACCTTAGTGGGTTATGTACTGGCCTAATAATTAAACTTCATAATGTTGCGATGGAAGAACTGCTGATTCAATAAATCTGTTTATTATTTTCACTAAGAATAATAAGTCAGTTAACATTTATCAAGAATAAATATTTTCAAAGTTGTAGTCCAAGTAATTTCATAAATATGATATTCCTTGCCTCATGTAAATGACTAAGATATTTAGTGTTGCTTTACCAACAGCATATACTGTGTTACTGTATAAGTAACATTATTTAAATTCTTACATTTGACTGAAAAATCAGTAGATATATGTAATAAAATTGACAAACGTTACAAAGCCTGAATGTGGATGTATTTCTGAAGGGACAAGATGTTAAAATTAAATTATTGGGATATTAGTTTGATAGAAATTTATTGTCATAGTGGAGTATATATTATTTGAAATATGAATGAAGGTAACAATGGAGAGTTTTCTTAAATAATTTTGAACTATATTTTATTTTTGAGAGGTTCCCTCTCAAAATACATGCATAGTATTTACCCAATGGAATGTTCAGAAACCTGTCATGGAAAAGACTGTAAAACACTGAAAATTCTAACTGATGTACTGCAGCTAATTTGAAGGTGTCAGTGCTTCTAATTTAGAAAACTGAAAGCAAAGTAATCCTAAGTGACTTCTTATGGTTGCTCACTATTAAAGCCAGGAGGATGTTAACCAGTCAGAATGTATCAGCATTTTCATAGCACTGCCAGGAGAAAGACCTTGGATTTCTATAAGAGCATGTGTGCACAATTACTGGAGGGGTTCCCACTTGCAGAGTAAAGATATTTCATCAGGTATCAACATGTTCTCCCTGGATTTTAATAACTTTCTCATGAAAAATGTGATTGCTAACTTGATGTGAATAGAATCTTCATATTGGAAAAAGGACAAAGAATATTAGCATTCCAGCAACTATTATAAAATGTCATCATTGTAAATCAAAAAATTGCATGTTGTTTCATTAATTGGATAATAACAAGTCCCTAATTTTATCATTAGTCATCTTCCTGAACTCCATACTTATATATTAAACACATATATTGATAACTACAATTATACACCAAATTTAAGTCTCACATTTAATTTGTTCAAAATTGAATTTTGTTCTTATCTCTCAGCTCTTAACCATTCATATTTTTCCTATCATTGTTGACAGTAATTCTATACTTTAAGTTAGGTTGAAAAATTTGACATTTCTCTTTCTCTTATACCCCGTATTCAATTCAATAGGAATTCTATGATTCTAACTTTGAAATTTATGTAAAACTCCAGCCACAGTTCCACAAGTCTCCTGTTATATATATGAGTGAAGCTACACTCATCACTCAAGTGAATTTTTGTAATAGGCTTCAACAGGAATATCTGCTTCCACATGTAACCCCAGATGGTTATTATCAAACTAGTGGCCAGAGAAATAATTGAAGACCAAGTTAATATTATTTCACTCTCCTGTTGAAAATCATGTGAGGTTAACACATTTATAAATGGATTATGCATCATGACCATGTAGTGTTTTCATGGAAGCTAAAAATTTGTTCAATACTAGAAAACCAATTGATGTAAGATACCATATTGAAGATATAAAAATAAAAAAGTACGATTATATAAATAGATGCAAGAAACAACAACAAAAAAATTGACAACATTCAATACTCATTCTTAATAAAAATTCTCAATATACAAGTAGTAAAAGCCAGCTACCTCAACTGATAAAGAACACCCAAGAAAAAAAAATAACAATAACATGATACTGAGAGGTGACAACATGCTAGCAGCCCTCACTCTGGGCACCTCCTCGGCCTTGGCTTTCACTCTGGCAGTGCTTGAGGAGCGCTTCAGCCCACCACGGCACTGTGGGAGCCCCTCTCTGGGCTGGCGGAGGACGGAGCTGGTTCCCTCTGCTTACAGGAAGGTGTGGAAGGAGAAGCATAGGCGGGAACCGGGGCTGTGTGAGGCGCTCACGGGCCAGTGCGAGTTCTGGGTGGGTGTGGGCTCCGTGGCCACGCACTCAGCCGGCACTGCCAGCCCCTACCTGGGTCCCCCCC
>NW_016810891.1:548032-562949 GCF_001698545.2 Rhinopithecus bieti | reverse complement strand
CCCCCCCCCCCCCGCTCAGTGGTGCCCAGTCCCATCAGCCACCAAAAGGGCTGAGGAGTGCTCCTGCTTGGCAGGGGACTGCCAGGCAGCTCTGCCTGCAGCCCCCATGCAGGATCGACTAGGTGAAGCCAGCTGGGCTCCTGAGTCTAGTGGTGACTTGGAGAGCCTTTATGTCTAGCTTAGGGAGTGTAAGCACACAAATCAGCACTCTGTGTCTAGTTCAGGGTTTGTAAATACACCAATCAGCAGTCTGTATCTAGCTAGGGTAGTGGGGACTTGGAGAACTTTTCTAACACTCTGTGTCTAGCTAAAGGATTGTAAACGCACCAATCAGCACTCTGTGTCTAGCTCAGGGTTTGCAAATACACCAGTCAGTACTCTGTGTCTAGCTCAAGGTTTGTAAATACACCAATCAGTACTCTGTATCTAGCTGATCTAGTGGTGACTCTGAGAACTTTCATGTCTAGCTAGAGGATTGTAAATGTACCAATCAGCACTCTGTGTCTAGCTCAGGGATTGTAAACCCACCAATCAGCACCCTGTGAAAACAGTCCAAACAGCTCTCTGTAAAATGGACCAATCAGCTCTTTGTAAAATGGATCAATCAGCTCTCTGTAAAATGGACCAATCAGCACTCTGTAAAATACACCAGTCAGCTCTCTGTAAAATGAACCAATCAGCAGGATATGGGTGGGGCCAGATAAGGGAATAAAAGCAGGCTGCCTGAATAAGCCAGCCAGAGGCAACCCGCTGGGGTCTAATGTTGGAGCTTTGCTTTTTTTGCTGTTTGTTATAAATCTTGCTGCTGCAGGCAGAGGTGGGTGGATCACGAGGTAAGGAGATCAAGACTATCGTGGCTAACACGGTGAAACCCCGTCTCTACTAAAAAATACAAAAAACTAGCCGGGTGAGTTGGTGGGCGCTTGTAGTCCCAGCAACTCAGGAGGCTGAGGCAGGAGAATGGTGTAAACCCAGGAGGCAGAGCTTGCAGTGAGCTGACATCCGGCCACTGCACTCCAGTTCTGGCGACAGAGCGAGACTCCGTCTAAAAAAAAAAAATCTTGCTGGTGCTAATTCTTTGGGTCCATGCTGCCTTTAAGAGCTGTAGCACTCACTGCCAAGGTCTGCAGCTTCACTCGTTTGAGCGAGACCACGAACCCACCAGAAGGCCAGAAGGAAGAAGTTGCAGACACATCTGAATGTATGAAGGAACAAATTCCAGAAACACCATTTTTAAGAACTGTAACGCTCAACGGCAAGGGTCCGTGGCTTCATTCTTGATGTCAGTGAGACTAAGAACCCACCCATTCTGGACACAACACTTCGTGATGAGAAATTGGAATTTTATCCTTTATTTGGTTAGAAAAAAGCAAAGAAGTTTTTATCACCACTTCTATTCAGCATTGTTCAAGAGATTCTAACCAGTGCAATAAATAGAAATGAAAGGAATGCAGATTGGAGAGAAAGAGTTTCTCTTCTAATAGGTGACATGAGATTGTCTTCTCATGTCACCTATGAAAAGGCCGACAGAAGTTACAAAATTTTATTAGAATTAATAAGTGTATTAAACAATTTTGCACTATACAAAATAAGTAGCAAAATAATCGTGTGACTAAATAAAACAATGAACATTTGTTCACCAAAATTTTAAAATAACACAATATACAATTGTACCAAAAAGTCTAGTATTTCAGTATAAATTTATAAAAAAGTATGATGGAAAGTACCATTCACTAATAAAATAAATAAGACCTCTATAAATGGATTTATGAATTGGAAGACAATATTCTTAATATAACAATTAGCTTTATTTAACTATATACTCAATGTAATGCCAATGAAAATTCTGAACAATTTTTATTCCTTGGAAACCTACTGGTATTTTATGTATGTAGACATAATTATCCTGAACAATTTGAAAAAAAAGCAAGGATGACTGCTGATATTACCTTGTTCCAAACTCACGATGTAACTTTGATAATAAAGGCAGTATGATTTTTAGTGTAAAAATACTTATATAGACCAATCAAATAAAATACTCCAGGGTGCTGGGAATATTGGATAGCTGTCTATTCCTTACTGCATATTTCAAACTACATAAAAAATTAACTTAAAATTATGCAGTCAGTTTTGGAATAAGTGTCATGTGGTGCTGAGAAGAATGTATATCCTGTTGATTTACGGTGGAGAGTTCTGTAGATGTCTACTAGGTCGGCTTGGTCCAGG
The DNA here is from genome assembly GCF_001698545.2 of Rhinopithecus bieti. Lineage (NCBI taxonomy): Eukaryota > Metazoa > Chordata > Mammalia > Primates > Cercopithecidae > Rhinopithecus > Rhinopithecus bieti. The sequence goes on along the minus strand of NW_016810891.1, from coordinate 560,723 downwards.
GCTGACTTCAAGTCCTGAATATCCTTATTAATTTTCTAACTCATTGATCTGTCTAATATTGACAGTGGTGTGTTAAAGTCTCCTACTATTATTGTGTAGGAGTCTAAGTCTCTTTGTAAGTCTCTAAGAACTTGCTTTATGAATCTGGGTGCTCCTATATTGGGTGTATGTATATTTAAGATAGCTCTTCTTGTTGCATTGATCCCTTTACCATTATGTAATGCCCTTCTTTGTCTTTCTTGATCTTTGTTGGTTTAAAGTCTGTTTTATCAGAGATTAGGATTACAATCCCTGCTTTTTAAATTTTATTTTGTTTTATTTTTGCTTTCCATTTGCTTGGTAAATCATCCTTCATCCCTTTATTTTGAGCCTACCTGTGCCTTTGTACATGAGATGGGTCTCTTGGCGCTTTAACCAATTTGCCAGTCTTGTGTCTTTTAACTGGGGCATTTAGCCCATTTTACATTTAAGGTTATGTGTGAATTTGATCCTGTCATTATGATACTAGCTGGTTATTTTGCCTGTTAGTTGATGCAGTTTTTTCATAGTGTCAATGGTCTTTACATTTTGGTTTGTTTTTGCAGTGGCTGATATTGGTTTTTCCTTTCCATATTTAGTTGTTCTTTCAGGAGCTCTTGTAAGGCAGGTCTGGTGCTGAGAAAATCCCTCAGCGCTTGCTTATCTGTCAAGGATTTTATTTCTCCTTCACTATGACACTTAATTTGTCTGGATACGAAATTCTGAGTTGAAAATTCTTTCCTTTAAGAATGTTGAAGGTTGGCCCCTATTCTCTTCTGGCTTGTAGGGTTTCTGCAGAGAGATCTGCTATTAGTCTGATGGGCTTCCCTTTGTGAGTAACCCAGTCTTTCTCTCTGGCTGCACTTAACATTTTTTCCTTCACTTCAACCTTGGTGAATCTGATGATTATGTGTCTTGGGGTTGCTCTTCTTGAGGAGTGTCTTTGGGGTGTTCTATTTCCTGAATTTGAATGTTGCCCTGTGTTGCTAGGTTGGAGAAGTTCTTCTGGATAATAGTCTGAAGTGTTTTCCAACTTGGTTCCATTCTCCCCGTCACTTTCAGGTACACCAATCAAACTTAGGTTTGGTCTTTTCACATACTCCCATGTTTCTTGGAGGTGGTTTTCATTCCTTTTCATTCTTCTATGTCTAATCTTGTCTTCATGCTTTATTTCATTAAGTTGATCTTCAATCTCTTAAATCCTTTCTTCTGCTTGATCCATTATAACACAGTCTCTCAGACCACAGTGCAATTAAATTATAATTCAGGATTAAGAAACTCACTCAAAACTACAAAACTACATGGAAATAGAATAATCTGTTCTTGAATGACTACTGAGTAAATAACGAAATTAAGACAGAAATAAGTTCTCTGAAATCAATGAGAACAAAGACACAACATACCAGAATCTCTGGGACACAGCTAAAGCAGTGTTTAGAGGGAAATTTACAGCATGAAATGTCCACAAGAGATAGTGGGAAAGATCTAAAATTGACACCCTAACATCACAATTAAAAGAACTAGAGAAACAAGAGCAAACAAATTCAAAAGCTAGCAAGAGACAAGAAGTAACTAAGATCAGAACAGAACTGAAAGAGAGAGACAGACACAAAAAACCCTTCAAAACAATCAATGAACCCAGGAACTGGTTTTTTAAAAGATGAACAAAATGGATAGACTGCTAGACAGACTAATAAATAATAAAAGAGAAGAATCAAATAGACACAATAAAAGATGGTAAAGGGGGATATCACCACTGATCCCACAGAAATACAAACTACCAACAGAGAAGAGTATAAACACCTCTACACAAATAAATTAGAAAATCTAGAAGAAATGGATAAATTCCTAGACACATAAACCCTCCCAAACTAAACAGGAAGAAGTTGAATCCCTGAATAGACCAATAACAAGTTCTAAAATTGAGACAGTAATGAATAGTCTACCAAACAACAACAACAACAACAACAACAACAACAACAACAAAATCCAGGACTAACAAATTCACAGCCAAAGTCTACCAGAGGTACAAAGAGGAGCTGGTACCGTTCTTTCTAAAACTATCCCAAACAATAGAAAAGCAAGGGCTCCTCTCTAACTCATTTTATGAGATCAGCATAATTCTGATACTAAAACCTGGCCGAGACACAACAACAACAAAAAATTTCAGGCCAATATTTCTGATGAACATCGATGCAAAATCTTCAATAAAATACTGCCAAACTAAATCCAGCTGCACATTAAAAAGCTTATCCACCAGGATCAAGTTGGCTTCATCCTTGGGATGCAAGACTGGTTCAGCATATGCAAATCAATAAACATAATCCATGACATAAACAGAACCAATGACAAAAAACACATGATTATCTCAATAGATGCAGAAAAGGCCTTTGATAAAATTTAACACTCTTCATGCTGAAAAACACTCAATAAACTAGGTATTGATGGAACATATCTCAAAATAATAAGAGCTATTTAAGACAAACCCACAGCAAATATCATACTGAATGGGCAAAAGCTGGAAGCATTCCCTTTGAAAACCAGCACAAAGACAAAGATGTCCTCTCTCACCACTCCTATTCAACATAGTATTGGAATTTCTGGCCAGGGCTATCAGGCAAGAGAAAGAAATAAAGGACATTCAAAAAGGAAGAGAGGAAGTCTAATTATCTCTGTTTGCAGATGACATGATTTTATATTGAGAAAAGCCAATAATCTCAGTCCCAAAATTCCTTAAACTAATAAGTAACTTCAGCAAAGTCTCAGAAGACAAAAATCAATGTGCAAAAATCACAAGTGTTCCTATACAACAATAATAGATAAACAGAGCCAAATCCGGAGTGAACTCCCATTTACAATTGCTACAGATAGAACAAAATATCTAGGAAGACAATTTATAAGGGATGTGAAGGACCTCTTCAAGGAGAACTACAAATAACTGCTCAAGGAAATAAGAGAGGACACAAATGGGAAAACATTCCATGCTGATGGATAAGAAGAATCAATATAATTAAAATGGCCATACTGGCCCAAATCAATTCATAGATTCAATACCATTCCCATCAAGCTACCATTGACTTTCTTCCCAGAATTAGAAAAAACTACTTTAAATTTCACACTGAACAACAAAAAAGCCCGTATAGTCAAGAAAATTCTAAGTAAAAAGAACAAAGCTGGAGACATCATGCTACCTGACTTCAAACTATACTACCAGGCTACAGTTATCAAAACAGCATGGTGCTGTTACGAAAACAGATATATGGACCAATGGAGCACAATAGAGCCCTCAGAAATAACACCACACATTTACACCCATCTGCTCTTTGACAAACATGACAAAAAACAAGCAATGGGAAAGGATTACCTATTTAACAAATGGTGTTGGGAAAACTGGCTAGCCATATGCAAAAAACTTTCTTTCATCTTACACAAAAATTAACTCAAGCTGGATTAAAGATCTAAATGTAAGACTTAAAACCATGAAAACCCTAGAAGAAAACCTAGGCAATACCATTGAGGACATAGGTATGGGCAAAGACTTCATGACTAAAACACCAAAAGCAATTGCAACAAAAGCCAAAATAGACAAATGGGATCTAATTAAACTAAAGAACTTTTGCACAGCAAAATAAACTATAATTAGAGTGAACAGTCAATCTACAGAATGGGAGAAAATTTTTGCACTCTATCCATCTGACAAAGGGATAATATCCAGAATCTACAAGGAACTTATACAAATTTATACGAAAAAACAAACAACCCCATCAAAACGTGGGCAAAGAATATGAATAGACACTTTTCAAAAGAAGACATTAATGTGGCCAACAAACATAAAAAAAAAGTTAATCATCACTTGTCATTAGAGAAATGCAAATCAAATCCATAATGAGATACCATCTCATGCCATTTACAATGGTGATCATCTAAAAGTCAGGAAACAACAGATATTGGAGAGGATGTGAAGAAATAGGAACATTTTTGCATTGTTGGTGGGAGTGTAAATTAGTTCAACCATTGTGGAAGACAGTGTGGCAATTCCTCAAAGATCTAAGACTAAAACTACCATTTGACCCAGCAGTCCCATTACCGGGTATATACCCAAAGGATTATAAATCATTCTACTATAAAGACACATGAACTCTATTCACAATAGCAAAGGCTTGGAACCAACCCAAATGCCCATCAATCATAGACTGGCTGCATAAAGAAAATGTGACACATATACATCATGGAATACTATGCAGCCATAAAAAAGACATCAGTTCATGTCCTTTGCAGTGACATGGAAGAAACTGGAAACCATCATTCTCAGCAAACTAACACAGGAACAGAAAACCAAACACTGCATGTTCTCACTCATAAGTGGGAGTTGAATAATAAAAACATATGAGCACAGGGAAGGGAACATCACACACCAGGAACTGTCAGTGGGTCGGAGGCTAGGAGAGGGATAGCACTAGAAGAAATACCAAATGTAGATGATGGGTTGATGGGTACAGCAAACCAACATGGCACATGTATATCTACGTAACAAACCCACATGTTCTGCACATGTATCCCAAAAGTTAAAGTATAATAAAAATAAATAAATAAATAAATATTAAATAAAATAAACTTGAAATGGAGCAAAGGCTTAAATCTTCAGTTTAACTCTACAAGCATTGTAGAAATAAATGTGAAATAAAATTTTTGTGTGGTTGATTAGGGAAGCTGGTGATGCAGGAAAGACAAAATTAATAAAAAATATAAGTAATTGCAGAAGGATTTTGAACATGCATGTCAGCAAAGATAATATCCCAGCGGCCAGTGGACATGTCATTGCTCAGTCTCAATCATAAAGAAAATGGAAAATAAATTTACAAAGAGAAATCACACTAAGTCACAAAAATAAAAAGACAGAAAATACCAATTAATTTTGAGGATGTAGAGCAAAGGGACCTGTTATAGAAGAGGGAGTGTAAGTTGACAGAATCACTTGGGAAATCATTATGACACCATGTTTTCAGGATATTTTTTCTTTGTAGTGACAAAACGTAAAATCAACTAAAATATACATCGATGCAGATTAATATTAGCTTCTTATGCAGTCATACAAGAAGATACTATCAAATAATGTGATATGAATGAAGTATAATTATATAAAAAACACTGATGTGTCTCACAAACATAATACTGAATGAAATTATGAGTGCATATTTTATTATTTTATGTATGAGGTTCGAAAACAGATAATACTGAGGATGATACAAATAATGGTTATTGAGAGGTTCAAGAAATGGGCTTCTGGTGTTAAGTAATATTATGTATTTTTTAATTGGGTGGTGAGTGCATGGATGTATTTAAATTGTGATAATTCCTTGAGCTACATAGTTTGGATTTAATTTTTTTAGATGTACTTTTCTCTATAAGTCTTATACTTTTGATTAAAAAGTTTAAAATTGATATGCACCAGGTAATTGTGACAATTTAAGCTCAATAATTAATACAGTGTGTTATTTATTTGCAATTCTAAAAATATGCTTATGCTTCATCTTATATTCTGTTTTTTGTGTGTGTCACAAATGAAATGAATTCACATATGTAATAGGGCTGAACATATTTTCTAAGATATAAACATAATTTTATCTATTTTGTGAATTAGAAAATATTCATAATAATTTTTTTTTGTTAATTTCAACTAGACCACAATGAGTTGTTTGTCTGAATAAATGAATGTGTCAGAAAGCCAGGAGTAATTTGGAGAATTCAGTGGAGACTTGGCACCCAGGAACATTGCACAATGGCTGAAAATTTCTATTTATGATTGAGCATAGCTTTCATTATACTACAATAGTGACTAGCAGCTGACTATCAGAGAAAGAAAAACCAAAATGAGATGAAAAATCTATTACTCAACTTGAGTAATATCACAGGGAATTCTTTAAGCAGCCAGTGTACAGCGGTACACATTCTCAACCGAATTCTATTAAGGTGGTCTTATAAAAGTGTTCTTCAAGATGGTATTCTAGTTTTAATGGGTATGGATGAGACACACAATTTTTTATTTGGGCCTAGGCATTCGTGATTGCTTATGTGTTCACAGCCATTCCCTTCTTCGATTTCAGTAAAGGAATTCTTCATCAGTGTAGTCCACAAGAATGAAATATGTATAATAGTGTCTGTCTTCCTCTGTTTATTGAAGAGAGCACATTTTCATCACTGCTTTTCTCAAAAATATTTTTTGAATATTATTAACAAAGTAGAATTGCATCTTACTTCAACTACATGAAAACAAAGCATGAAATTAATGAGAATTTTATTGTTTATGAAGAGTAGTATCAAGGATGTCAACTAGTTCTATACAATCCAAAGTATTTAGACTTTTACATTTCTCTCCTTTTATACTTTTGTGACTCTGTATGTCATATTTCTCTTTAGACTTCTCAAACCATAGCTCAACTCCAGTAATATGTGTAGAGTACTGATAATAGGTTAGTCCATATCATATTCACAAAATAATACTTACTAAATACTAAAATGATATCTTATCATTTTAATTGATTAGTTCATTTTCAATAGGTACACAGGTACATGAAAAAAATAAATTGTAAAAAAGCATATAGAATAAAATAATTTTTGCACATAACTACCATTTTTTCTCTACAGAAGTAACTAGTGTTACAAATCATGGGTATATGCTTTCGTAGGCATTTTGTAAAAACATGCACACATATATAAAATTGTTATACAATATAGTACTGTATGTAAACAGTTGTGTACTGACTTTTTCACATGATATTATTCGGTGGTGTTTTGCTGTATCTCCTTTTGTCAAATTCTTTGAGGAGGATATGTTAATTTTATCAACTGTGAACACTAAATTTTACAAGGACTTATGTACTTAAAAATTAAATATCAATAAGTTTATTTTAACATTTTTTGACTAAAATATGCATCTTATTGTGAAGTCATTTTTAAATGACGGACTAATGCCAATCTCCAGTAGGAACCAGGGTTCCTTGAGGAAATGGATGGTTCTAGGCTGGGGCAAGACAGACATAAGATAAGCCTGGAACATCTTGCAATGCCAGAAAATAAGGATGTGTAACAAATCAGAACAAAACAAAGAACAAAAGAACTATTTATGCAGTTAGATCCAAGATGGCACAGAAAGCAGCCTCTAATGTTTGAATAATTTAACCAAATAAAGTACTGTTGGATGATCACTCAAAGTTTAAAATAAATATTCATGAGTTTATGTTGACATGTACATTTATTTTATGCATAAAAATTTCAAATAACTTACATAGATACTCCATCCTTAAGGGGGCATGACTCCCAACTACATAAGTATGAACTATGCATATAATGTCCTTTCAAAGAGTGTAGTTTGTAAAGAAAAATAATTAACTTTACAATGGTGAACCTCAACAACCGCTAAGAAGATAAAGGTCAATACCAACAGTGGTAAATCCCATTGATAATATGTGTCCTTGGGCTAATGTGATTAAAATACACTTCACTGCTGTAATCTTCATCCTCAAAACCCATAACTCCAGTCTAACCATGTGAAAAACATCAGCAAATTTCATTGGGTTATCATACAAGATAACAAATCAAAAGTATCAAGATCATCAGAAACAAGGAGATTCTGAAAAACTGCCACAGTCAAGAGGAAATTAAGAAGATGTAATGGCTATACATAATATAGTGTCTTGGATGGGATTCTGGGTAATAGCAAAGACATTAGGTGAAATCAAAGGAAATCTGAATTAAATAAGGACTTCAGCTAACAACAACAAGCTTACATTGGCTCATTAACCTCAATAAATGCACTATATTAACAAAACATGTTAAAACGAGAAAACATTGGGTGAGAGACGTATGAAGACTCTCTGTACTATATTTTCAATTTTATAAATATAACACTGCTCTGAAAACTGAGAAGTCTACTAACAACACTCATGAGTGGCAGCTTTCTTGGTTAGCACAGTTCAGAATCTGTCTCACAAATGCCTTGGCTGGGCACCCTATGGAAGATGTGTTAAAGTTCCCGAGAACACAACTAGAATGTTTTTTGTTGTTCCTCCTGGTACCTGATCCTTATCCTCCTATCTTGATCATCTAATTAAAGCAAAATTTTGGGTCCTTAAAAGTTTATTTCTCAGCTTTATAAAACAAGAGGAGGGTATGTGGTAAAAGCGATGAAGACTTGCCCTGGGAAGCCCAGTGTTTTACTTCTATTTTTCTTTTTTCCCTTCTTTTTTTTTGTTTTGTTTTGTTTTGAGTCTCACTCTATCGCCCAGGCTGGAGTGCTGGAGTGCAGTGGCACAATCTTGGCTCACTGCAACCTCTGCCTCCCAGGTCCAAGTGATTCTCCTGCCTTAGCCTCCCGAGTAGCTGGGATTATAAGCATCCACCACAAAGCCTGGCTAATTTTTTGTATTTTTAGTAGAGACGGGGTTTCATCATGCTTGTCAGGCTTGTCTCAAACTCCTGACCTCAGGTGATCCACCCGCCTCAGCCTCTCAAAGTGCTGGGATTACAGGCGTGAGCCATGGTGCCTGGCCTACTTCTATTTTTCTAAACGTGATCTTTCTGCTGTCCCTGAAACTTTAATAAAATGATAAAAATCGTAAACAAGGGCAAAGAATCTCAATAGCAAAGATAACAGCAAGAAAAGCCATACCAACAAATTTGAAAGACAGTAGAATTAGTGATAGCTGATTTAGCATACCCCCAAAAAGCTAACATTCCTGAATAAGTGGAGAAGCCCAAAGCCAAAGATGCTTGCAGGACAAAATCATAGAAAACTAGAAATAGTAACACTTCTGAGACAGATTATACAGATAGAGGTGGGAATTAGTAAACAAGACAGAATATTAAATATCATGCTAAAGGAACAACAAAACTTTAGGCTTATTCTCAGAAAATATAAATCTATGGGAATCGGGACACCAGTCACACCAGAGGGCAGGAGTTCTACACTGAAACAGGCAGAATAAATGAACATCTGTTTGAGATCTGAATCAAGCATTCCCTCTTTTTCTCCCACTTAGCTCTAAAACACTTGTGCCAGTCATGCCATCATTTGACAGGAGGGCAGAGAGAAACAGAGAACTCAGAGTCTCCTCAGCAATCAGGCAGTCAGTTCACCCAGGAGTGAGGGCCACAATTGAGCCAGGCCTGCTCATGCACAGAATGCTTATGTCTGCTTCTCAGGGCTTTGTTCTTGGAAGTGAATAGCTGCAGATTAGGGGACATTCGAGGGCAATCTGTAACACCAAAGACACATTGAAATAAATAAACAGAATACAGGAATTCAGAGGTGACAGAGAAGATACAGGAAGCTGAACAAAGTTTCAAATACCTGTAACTGAAATCCTCAACAAGTTGCAGAAAAACAGATTGTTCTATTCTATCCTTGGAATGAAAATATGAGGTGTTATAAAGGAGCATTCAAAGAACAAGGAAGAGTTTTTATGTTAATAAATATGATGATAGAAGGATGAAGAGAAACTGTCAATGATAAATGCAAAATATAATTATAGAATGTTCATAAAATGTAGAACTTATCTATCAAGAAATTGAAAATAGGGGAGTGGATGAAAAATATAAAAAATGCAGAATCTCATTCCAAATTTCAGTCAAGTATTTGAAGTAAAGTTTTCCTGGAAAAGGGGAACAAGGACAGAAGACAGTAGTGTGTTCTTACAGAAATAATTCAAGAAATTTCCAAGAAATAAGTTGTACTCTGATTAAAAAATCCCAAGTTTTCAAGAAAATATATAAAAACAATAAAAGCAATACTCAGTGTCACAGTAAATCACTGGAACACTGAGAACCAAGATAAGATTGTAAATGCCTCCAAAAATGTTTTTAAACCTATGAAGAACCAGGCATTATAAAAATATCAAACCTCTTACCATAAACATTATATACCAGAAAACAAGAAGACAAATTTCAGGGAAAGAATTCCAAGCTATAGCTACACTAATGAAGTGTAAAAAAATGGAAGAAAAAAGCCCACAGTGTTAGACTCTTAAGTTCTTTTAAAAATTTACTTCCCTTGTACTTTACTTGTACTTTTACTGAGAAATGACTGATTAAACATTTAGTCAGAAAAAAGGTGGAAGCTGAATTAAGAAAGCTTAATACATGGGATTCAAATCACAATGTCACATACAGAAGAGGAATAATTGTCACTCCCAGGATGATGGTGAAAAGAGAGCCCCAGGTGAAAAGCTGTGTATATTAGATACTATCGATTCTACAGGGGAAACAGGATAGAGTGTTCAAGGAGGAATAGTTCCAAGAATGAATACACATATAATTGGTGAATTACTTTATGAGTGTGAGTAAACTTTCTCCTCTGGGGAAAAGTTTGGAGATGCTTTAATAACAGATAAATGTATATGGAGACATAAACAAAAATGGAGTCTACCGCTTATACAGTAGGAAAAGCAAAAAAGTTATTTTAGACAAATGATAGTACTTATAACACACTACATCATCGTGAATAGAATTTAATAGTAATACTAACATAATTTATTAGTTTATTCAAAATTATGATATGACTTTATTGGGAAAATGAGGTAAGAGAAAATGTATTTGTTTAAGTAGATCGGAAAGAGTACAGGAAGGGTTAAATAATTGTTATTCTGAGTCAGAAAGCATTAACAATGGTTAAGCTAAACAACGAGTAAAATATAAACAGTATTTTAAAATATGGAAGAAAAGAGAAGAATAAATACTAAAATATTCATAGAAGCTGCCCACGAAAAACAAAAATATAAAACGTAGAAATAGGCCAAGGACTTGAATGAACACTTTTCAAAGATGACATACAAACGCTTAACAGGCGTATAAAAAATGCACAGCGTTACAAAGTTCAACTTTGTTCGCTTCTACTGACGACTTTAGTTATTTCTTTTCTTCTGCTAGTTCCTCTGGGTGCAGTATTAAATTGTTAATTTGAGATCTATTCATTTTCTTGATATAGACTTGTAGCACTACAAACTTTCCTCTTAACACTGTTTTACCTGCATCCCAGAGATTTTTAGTATGCTGTCTCTGGTTTTATTTCTTTCAAGAGTTTTGTTTTGTTTTGTTTTTTTTTAATTTCTACCTAAATTTTGTTGTTTACTCAAAATTCATTCGGGAGAAAGTTGTATAGTTTCACAAAATCATGCGAGTTTTGAGAGATGTTCTTGATAAAAATGTAAAGTAGTACAGTTATTATGGAAAACTGAATGGAGGTTACTTAAGAAATGACAAACAGAACTACGAAATGATCCAAGAATCCTACTTCTAAGTATACATCCAAAGGAAATAAAATCAGTATGTCAGAGACATATGTGCTCCCCTGTCTTCAATGCAGCATTATTCGCAGTAACCAAGATATGAAATCAATCTAAGTGTCCTCCAATATATGGATAAAGAAAATGCAGTGTACCTATTCTTATGTTTTATACATTTATGTATATACATACATATTTATATACACACACACATACACACTTAGATATACACACACCATGGAATACTATGCAGCTTTACAAAAGGAAGTTCTGTCACTTGTGACAACATGAATGAACTTGAAGGACATTACATGAAATGAAATATGTCAGGCACGGAAAAACAAATACTGTATGATTTCACTCACATGTAGAATCTAAAACAACAAAATTCACAGAAGCAGAGGATAGAATGGGGGTTACCAGAAGCTGGAGGGTAGGGAGAATGGGGAGATGTTGGTCAAAGGGGACAAAGTTTTAGTTAGGAGGAATACGTTTTTTGAGATTTATAATGCAGCATGGTGACTATAGTTAATGAAAATGTATTGTTTATTTCAAAATTTCCAAAATAGTACATTTTAAGTGTTCTCACCACAAAAAAATTGTATTTGAGGTAATGGATATTTTAGTTAGCTTGACTTAATCACTCTACATTGCATACATACACTATAATATTACATTGCATCCTTTAAATAGATACAATTCTAAAATATCAATTAATAATAAAAAAGAATATAAATTACAAAAAGGGCTAGAAGTTTTCCATAGGCAAGTGATAAGCTAGCACCAATGCTGGAACACTGACTTTTCTCACTTTTTTTTCAAAAGAAAAATAACTACGTGCACTTTTGAGTAATCAGTGACATCAGTGCTGCATCTTCCTGGTTATAATCTTTTAACTCCAAAAGGTTTCCTTGAAACACTGCAGATATCAATAGAGATATAACTAGGGTTAAAATATGAATATTATATATTAAGTACCCTAAGATTAGATTAGAAAAAAATAAACATGGACCTTATATCTATGTCCCTATAAATATATTGAGCTCCAAGTCACATTAAGAATTCCATACTTTTTAAAAAATTGTGGGGTAGCAACTTTAGAAGATTGGTGGTGAATCTGGACCTTTCGATGCAATGATATTCGATTATCATCAGTGTATCTGATTTATTTAGAATGTAGGCAATATTGTATATATTTGTTCTGTGAAAATATCATGTTCAAAAAATATTAATGTTTCTACCTGAAGATGTTTGTAGGACACATGGAAAAAATAGGTATTACAAGACTTACTATTGTCTAGGAAGCTTGTTGATAATAGGTTTTGAATGAACCCATAGATTACAAGAAGTAAATTGTTTCTTTTGCTATACTTCTTTTTTTTTTTTTTTTTTTT
>NW_016810891.1:540547-547824 GCF_001698545.2 Rhinopithecus bieti | reverse complement strand
CGCCCGGCTAGATTTTTGTATTTTTTAGTAGAGACGGGGTTTCACCGTGTTAGCCAGGATGGTCTCGATCTCCTGACCTCATGATCCGCCCGTCTCGGCCTCCCAAAGTGCTGGGATTACAGGCTTGAGCTACCGCGCCCGGCCTTGCTATACTTCTTAAACTATCACAGTGAAAATTATAGCAGCAACAAAATAGCGCTACTTTGAGTTTTAAAAAGCCTGTGCAGAAAAGACAAAACTAAACTATATATAATCTCAAAATCATATACTTCCAGACTGTTACTGAATTTCTCTTACCATGTTAGAATGATCTGCTACATGCTGATGTATGTATACACTTTAGTAGAATGGTCTTATCTCTAAAAGTTTATTTATTTAACAAAATACTTTTCTAAACAGAGTAATTCTATTAACTAATAAATTCATTGGTCTGATTTAATAAAATACTTTCTGAGGAGAATATAAAGTGGAAAATAATCTGATAGTTTGTTATTCATAAAATGCTAAATATCCAACTATTTTGCTGGAAGTCAGACTTGTAGTTGGTAATATTGTTTCAACTGAAAAGCAAAAAAAAAAAAAAAAAAAAAAAAAATACAAAATAATGCATTAAAATGCTTGCTGCAATGTAGTATTTTTCTAACAGCTTGTAACCTGGAACATGGTTAACGAAACTAGACTAGTCTCTTAACTTTTGTCAGAATGAGTATCTTTAACAATATTTTTTAGGCATCTGTTTGCTTAAAGAGCTCATTGAAAATCACCTTTTCTCCTAGGCAACAGTAATTTTAGAGCTGATCCTTTCTTGTCTCCAAGAATGGCCTCAGCTTCATGAGTCCATATATTCTGTATGCTAGAAAACATGACTGACTCAGATATAAGTGAATGATCCAACTTAGACCAGTGTAAATCAATGTAGGTACTTTGGCTGGAATTATTGGGAAATATTTTCTAGTACAATGTTGGTGATTTGTAACTCTGTAGTTATGGTGATACATTTACCAAAATATATTGACCAAATGTCCATTAATTAATTCATTATGGAGAAAAAAGAATCTTTAGCTAGAGAGACATATTTAGTAGCAGTGCCATTTAAAAAAAAATATTTTCATTTACTTTTAAATTTTAAATTTTAATTTTAATTTTATAGATTTAGGGGGTAAAAGTGCAGATATCTTTTTTTTCTTTTTTTGAGACAGGGTCTCACTATGTCATTGCAGCCTTGACCAGCCAGTCTCAAGTAGTCCTCTTGCCTTAGCCTCTCAAGTAGTTGTGACTACATGTACATGCTACCAGGCTCAGCTAATCTTTCATTTTACATATTTTGTAGAAACAGAGTCTCATTGTGTTACCCAGGCTGGTCTTGAACTCCTGGGCTCAAGTGATACTCCTGTCTCAGTTTCCCAAAGTGCTGTTGTGTCCGGAGTTTGTCGCTTCCAGTGGGTTCGTGGTCTCACTGACTTCAGGAATGAAGCCCCAGACTTTGCCCTGAGTGTTACAGCTCTTAGAGATAGTGCGGACCCAAAGAGTGAGCAACCCCAAGAATTACTGTGGGGATCCATAAAACAAACCTTCCACAGCAGGAAAAGGGACCTCAGCGGGTTGCTGCTGCTGGCTGGGGGTGGCCAGCTTTTATTCCCTTATTTGTCTCCACCCATGTCCTGCTGATTGGTCCATTTTACAAACCTCTAGCTAGCCACAGAGCACTGATTGGTGCGTTTTTACAGAGCACTGATTGGTGCATTTTACAAATCTCTAGCTAGCTGCAGAAAAGTTCTCCAAGTCTCCACTGCACCCAGGAAGTCTAGCTGGCTTCACCTCTCACTGAGATTACAGGTGCGAACCACTGCACCTGGACTGCAGATTTCTTACATTCATATGTTACATGGTGGTGAAGCGTGGGCTTTCAGCGTACCCGTCATCTAGACAGTGAACTTTGAATACCCAGTAGGTAATTTTTCAAACCTAACCCCCTTCCCACCTTCCCAGCTTTTAAGAGTCTCCAGGGTCTATTATTCCAATCTGTGTGTCAATGTGTATTCATTGGTGAGCTCCCACTTATGGGTGAGGACATGTGGTATTTGATTTTCTGTTTCTAAGCTTTTTCATTTAGGATAATGACCTTCAGTTCCATTCATGTTGCTGCAAAAGAGATAATTCCACTGTTTTTCAGGACTTAGTATATTCTGTGCTCTCTCTCTCTCTCTGTGTGTATTTATATATCACATTTTCTTTAATTATATGTCACTGAACACCTAGGTTGAATTTCTATCTTTACTATTGTGAATAATGCTGCAATAAACATATGAGTGCAGGTACCTTTTTTATATAATTTCTTTCCCTTTGTGTAGCTACCCCGTAGTGGGATGGCTGGATCAAATGCTGATTCTACTTTTAGTTCTTTGAGAAATTGCTGTACTGTTCTATACACTGAACAGAGCTTACCTGAAGTCAGATGCACACAAAGTCTTTTAATTTAAATTATGCCTTTATCACATGAAACTAATAATATTGAAGTATGCCCACGTAGATAGAAAAAAAAAGTTGACATTATTTGGACTATAAAAATTAGAACTGCCTGAGTCAGGAGAAGTTGAGGAGCAGTGAGGATTCCTGCACTCCCTGTGGAAGAGGAAATATTAAGGGGTAGGGAAACGACGTTACTTAAACGTGCAACTGAAAGCGTTTACCTGTCTAGGTTGGAAACAGGAAAACAGTAGGGAGTGACTGTGGTGAGAAGAAAGAGAGTCGTTATGTGGGACTGTTGTAATCATTTCTCCTTATCCTTGTAAAGTTCTGTAGAAAAGGAATATGTATAATCATAAATGATGGTTCTGGAAGTACAGAGAAAGGAAAATGTGGACTTGCAAACGAAAGCTCTTTCTGCTTGTGTCCAATAGGCCAAGATGGTTGAAATTTACAGTATTAGAACAACTGGATTTTCACCTTACTTTCGACTTAGTGAGTTGTGAGGCAGGGATAAGGAAGCATGACATAAACTATTATGATACATGTGAGAGTCCCAAACTCCTAAGTTCAACTTAAAGGTCTCCTATTGGGAAACAGTAACAATTTTTGCCATATAATTACCTATTTATGTATTCCATTTCTTCAATGTCATGGTCTGGATATCTATGAAAATATTCCTATAAAAATGCCAAACAGCTACATCAAACATTTCGTGTTAACAAATCCATAGCTCAGCTAAGCAAGCCAAAATTCAGCAAAACAAAAACATGGAGGCTAAAAACTGCAAAAGCATGAGTCAAAAAGAGTGGTTGGGACAAAAGCCAGTAAGTGCATTGACGACAAGAAAATATATAGGGGCCCTATGGTTTCATTTCATAGCTACACAGTGGAAAGAAACAGAATCCAAGACCCTGAATATGAAAATCAAAGGTCTCCACAAGAAGCTGGATCACCAAATAGTGAAGTTCATTCTTGGACTTCTATTTTCAGGCCAGAAAGTTTGCAATGATCTTTAAAAAAATGTATAATTAAAATAAGGATAAACATACAAAGATACAGAAATCTTAGGGAAGTCATTTTCATGGATGAGAGGAACCACAACAAAGAGGAAAAAAAGAAACCTAAATAGTACAGGGAGAATGAAACATTATCTATCTATCTATCTATCTATCTATCTATCTATCTATCTATCTATCTATCATCTATCTACCTATGTATCTATCTGTATTCTGTATATCTATTCTAAGTGTCTCCTGCATATATATCTGTACATGTGTATATATATCATAATATGTAAGAATTTAATAACATTAATTTTAAAGACTCTGGGATTTAAAAAATCTGATTTCAAATATAAAATTCAACACAATAATTTAAAATAAAGTATATTTTACCTACCATAAAACAGAGCAAATAGCTTTTAAAAATCAGTACACTCTGGTAGATCTAAATATCCATTTGACATTATTTAAAAAAAGAAAAAGTAATATAATGTAAGGAAATAATAGCAAAGGAAACAACATCAAAACCTCCGTAAAATTTACCAGAATATAGTTAAAAGTTTTTAGATTCAAAGAGTTGATAAAGTGGCAAGCAGATGAAAGAAAACATATTTACACAAATGTATGCTATCCTGAAATGTTAGAAAACTGGGGACAAATGGAAGATTCTAAGTTTCTGGGGTAAAAAGCACTCATACACCCTTTCACATACATACAGATGGTCATTGCACTTCCCAATAGTGACGCTGGAAGCCAGAGAAAAATGAAAAAAAAAAAGTCTTCAAAATTCTGAGTGAAGATGATTTGAAATATTATAATCTGTACCAATCTGAATATAAATGAAGTATATTAATAGAATAAATGCATTTATGCATGCAATTTCTCAAATTTTTTACCTTTCATGATTTTCATCAGGAGGAAAGATGGAGTAAACGGCTTAGCAAAACTGTGTAGTAACAAAGAAAAAGATACAGGCTTCAAAGCAGGCCCAAAGCACCCAGTCCACTTTGGAAAACTTCAGAAAGATACTCTAGAGATGTCTCCAAAAAAACGAAATAGATTTCCAAAAAGATGACATTGACAGAACAACTTGATATTATTGAGTGTACTGAGAATAAAGTTACTTTTCTGGAAAAGTCTGGAAATGATTTAGGGATAAATACATATGCTTGATCAAACAAGAAACAAACAAAACCCACTAATTCCATTTAAAACAAATAGTAGGGAAAAGGGGGAAATTCATTTATTGTGCTATGTTTTATTTCTGAATAGCATTTATGTTATCATTATAATAAAAGCTCTAGATAATAACCTAATCAATGTTTTTTATGACTCTTAATGAGGATCCATGAATATGAATGGTATGCTTAGAAATGTCTGTGTTTTCCTATTAATGAGTTTGTATAATGTATTTAAGGCCAATCATATGTAAAAGATGATTTATGTAAAAAAGGAATACATCTACAGATGAATTATCAGAAATATTATTAGAACTACAAATGATTTAGCAAACTATTTATACAAAAGTTAATTATATTTCTATAACCATAAACAAATAGTGACAAAATGCAGTTTAAAAGAAAATACAAACCATGATTGTGATAAAATTATAATTCACAAGGAATACATCTAATAAAAGATGACAAGTCGAAGGTAGTAATAGTTCAAAACTAAAAGGAGAGGGTAGTGTCAAGAAATTTGACTTGTGAGTAGAAGTGACCTTGGATCAGGTGATAGACACAGTGTAAAATTATCAGTTCTCCATTTTCTGGTTTATTCTGAGCTTCTCATCAAAGGCAAAAGACACAGGCATCAACTGTAGGCCATCCTTGGTGGACATGAGCAGGCGGGGAACTTTCCAGAAGGGAAAATAGAATATGTTCAGAATAATCCTTCACATCATTAGCAATCATAAAAATGAGAATTTAAGCTACAATGATATCCCAATCAATACTCAGCTATATTCAAAAATATTAAAAACAAAATGTTTTCCACTATTAACTAGTGTATGAAGCAAAGAGGTTAGTACAACCACTTTCCAACTACGGTATGAAGCAAAGAGGTTAGTACAACCATCTTCCAATTAGGATAGGTTAATCAATGTAAAAAGCGGTTCCCAAATATTAATAGGTTAATATAAAGAAATTTTATCACTCACTCAGGAAAATACTAATATCCATGAACATATCCTTCTTCCAATGGCCTATCTCAAAGCAATGATAAAGAGATTCAAGTTTCTTCATGTTTTCAAGGTGCCATTTCCATACATGGTTTCTGATGTCACTATAGATGTTAAAGACCTAAAGATGACACAAATGGCCCTTAACAGTCTTGGCATGCAATTGATATGAAGCATTTCTCGTAATAATC
This sequence comes from Rhinopithecus bieti, assembly GCF_001698545.2. NCBI lineage: Eukaryota > Metazoa > Chordata > Mammalia > Primates > Cercopithecidae > Rhinopithecus > Rhinopithecus bieti. The sequence goes on along the minus strand of NW_016810891.1, from coordinate 541,984 downwards.
AATTCATTCGGGCTAGTCACATGGTCTATTTATATATTCATCAAGAATGTTGGGAAACATAGCCTCTGGATTGGTAGCCACTTAAATAGTCAATACAAACCATGGAGTAAAAATTGAATTGCTGATGTTCAACTGCTTTTCCCTGCTAAAGTTGTCTTTGTCACAACCACAGAGTGGTCAGATTTTGCTAAGCTATATGCAATGCATTCTACATCAGCAGCTTTAGCAGCAAACATTTGTTGATTGATAATATCCCATATCAAAAGCTGTAGTTTAACTTCTGTGGCACTGTTTAGGCTGTGAGTCAAGTTCAAGTCTTCATCTACTTTCTCTTTCTGTATTTTGGGATGAAGGAGCTCCCATCTGACGTGCACAGAGGAAAGTAAGCTGATATGGTTTGGCTCTGAGTCCCCACCCAAATCTCATCTTGTTGTTCCCATAATTCCCCCCTGTTGTGGGAGGTACCCAGTTGGAGATTATTAAATGAGTTGTGGTTCTTTCCCATGATCTTCTTGGGGTAGTGAATGTGTCTCACAAGATGTGGTGGTTTTAAAAATGGGAGTTTCCTTGCACAAGATCTTCTCTTGTCTGCTGCCATGTGAGACATATCTTTAATTTTCTGCCATGATTGTGAGGCCTCCCCAGCCATGTGGAACTGTGAGTCCAATAAACTCCTATCTTTTGTAAAATACCCAGTCTTTGGTACATCTTTACCAACAGTGTGAAAATAGACTAATACAGTAAATTGGTAGTGGTAGAGTGGGGCTTTGCTGAAAAGATACCTGAAAATGTGGAAGCAACTTTGGAACTGGTTAACAGGCAGATGTTTGAACAGTTTGGGGCGCTCAGAAAAACACAGGAAAATGTGGGAAAGTTTGGAACTTTCTAGAGACTTGCTGAATGGTTTTGACCAAAAAAATGCTGATAGTGTTTTGAAAAATAAGGTCGAGGCTGAGTGGTATCAGATGGTAATGAGGAACTTGTTGGGTACTGGAGCAAAGGTGACGCTTGTTATGTTTTAGCAAAGAGACTGGTGGCATTTTGCCCCTGCCCTAGAGATTTGTGGAATTTTGAACTTGAGAGAGATGATTTAGGGAATCTGGTGGAAGAAATTTCTAACCAGCAAAGCACTCAAGAGGTGACTTGGGTGCTGTTAAAAGCATTCAGTTTTATAAGGGAGGCACAGCATAATGTTTGGAAAATTTACAGCCTGACAATGCCATGGAAAAGAAAATCCCATTTTCTTTTTTTTTTTTTCCTTTCAGAATTTTAGGGTTCTCTTTATTTATTTATTTTTTTTATTATACTTTAAGTTCTAGGGTACATGTGCATAACGTGCAGGTTTGTTACATATGTATATTTGTGCCATGTTGGTGTGCTGCACCCATCAACTCGTCAGCACCCATCAATTCATCATTTATATCATGTATAACTCCC
>NW_016810891.1:532026-539134 GCF_001698545.2 Rhinopithecus bieti | reverse complement strand
ATTCTCTTTGAAGCAATTGTGAATGGAAGTTCATTCCTGATTTGGCTCTCTGCTTGTCTGTTACTGGTGTATAAGAATGCTTGTGATTTTTGCACATTAATTTTGTATCCTGAGACTTTGCTGAAGTTGCTTATCAGCTTAAGGAGATTTTGGGCTGAGACAATGGGGTTTTCTAAATATACAATCATGTCATCTGCAAACAGGGACAATTTGACTTCTTCTTTTCCTAACTGAATACCCTTGATTTCTTTCTCTTGCCTGATTGCCCTAGCCAGAACTTCCAACACTATGTTGAATAGGAGTGGTGAGAGAGGGCATCCCTGTCTTGTACCAGTTTTCAAAGGGAAATCTTCCAGTTTTTGCCCATTCAGTATGATTTGGCTGCAGAAATTTGTGTAAGTAAAAATGAGCCAAATGTTAATCCCCAAGACAATGAGGAAAGTGTGTCCAGGGCATGTCAGACATCTTTAGGGCAGCCCCTCCCATCACAGGTCCAGAGGGCTAGGAGGAAAAAGTGGTTTTGTGATCCAGAATCATGGTCCCTGAGCTGTGTGTAGCCTCGGGACTTGGTACCCTGTGTCCCAGCTGCTCCAGTCATGGCTGAAAGAGGCCAATGTAGAGCTTGGGCTCTGGCTTCAGAGCATGTAAGCCTCAAGTCTTGACAGTTTCCTCATGGTTTTCAGCCTGCAAGTGCACATAAGTCAAAAATTGAGGTTTGGGAACCTCCACCTAGATTTTGGAATATGTGTGGAAACACCTGGATGCCCAGGCAGAAGTTAGCTGTAAGGATGGGACCCTCATAGAGAATCTCTGCTAGGGAAGGGCAGAAGGAAAAAGTTTGGAGCCCCCACGGAGAGTCCCTACTGGGGCATCACCTAGTGGAGCTGTGAAAAGAGGGTCACCATCCCGCAGATCCCAGAATGGTAGCTCCACTGACAGCTTGCACCGTGTTCCTGGAAAATCTGTAGAAACCCAACACCAGCCCATGAAATCAGCCATGAGGGGGTCTCTATTCTGCAAAGCCACAGGGTTGGAGCTGCCCAAGACCATGGGAATCCACCTCTTGCATCAGCATGACCCAGATGCAAGACATGGAGTCAATGAAGATCATTTTGGAGCTTTAAGATTTGACTGCCCTGCTGAATTTTAGACTTGTATGCGGTCTGTAGCCTCTTTGTTTAGGTTAATTTCTCCCATTCAAAATGGCTGTATTTACCCAATGCCTGTGCTCACATTGTATCTAGGATGTAACTTACTTGCTTTTGGTTTTACAGACTCATAGGCAGAAAGGCCTTGCCTTGTCTGGGATGAGACTTTGGACCGTGGACTTTTGAGTTAATGCTGAAATTAGTTAAGACTTTGGGGAGCTATTGGGAAGGCATGATTGGTTTTGAAATGTGAAGATATGAGATTTGAGAGGGACCAGTGAGAGAATGATATGGTTTGGCTGTATCCCCAACCAAATCTCATCTTGTAGCACCTATAATTCCAACGTGTTGTGGGAGGGAACTGGTGGGAGATGACTGAATTAGGGGGCAGGTCTTTCCCATGCTGTTCCTCTGATAGTGAGTGGGTCTCACAAGATCTGATGGTTTTAAAAACGGGAGTTACCTTGCACAAGCTCTTCTCTTGTCTGCCGCCATGTGAGACACGCCTTTCACTTTCCACCATAATTGTGAGACCTTCCCAACCACGTGGAACTGTTAGCCAAAGAAACTTCTTTCTTTTGTAAATTACCCAGTCACAGGTACATCTTTATCAACAGCATGAAAAGCGACTAATACATAATCCCAAACCGAACTACACAATAACATTTAAACCTTCTGCTTAGGCCTACACAAGCCTCTTCACATTCCATTGGCCAACACAAGGCATGTAGCCAAGTCCAAAGTAAATGGAATAATGAGCTAGAGAGGTGTTCTTACCCACAAGAGAGGAGAGAGGAAAATATGTGGTACAGACAACTACCATAATTTTGGCGATACAATTAGTTATGATGGAGAAAGCATGCCTGTCTACACACTAAACTTTCTACTTAACTATTTAGTTTATATCCTAAAAGAAGGTGTGAAAACATTTTATTTTTAATCATAAGAGAAAGACTAGAAGACTACATAACTAAAGTGGATACATACATTCTACAGAATACTTAAGACAGAACACTGAATGAATATAGCTTACTCTAAAAAATATAAGGTTAGAAACCCAGCATACAGATGTGGAAGTTGTGTGTCTATGTGGTCCCAACAGCAGCCTGCCTGACCTGCAAGAGAGGTCATAGCACGGAGCTGCTGCCACCACCACTGTGAGGTCAGACCGCTGGCTGCAGACAGGGACTATTGCTAGCAGAAAGACTGATGCTACTACATGGATACATTAACTGGAACCATCTGTGGCTTCAGGCCAGAAGCCCCTGACTGAAGAGTTTAGATCCCTTTACTCCTACTTCCACTGCAACCCAGAGAAAGTCAAAGAGTTAAGCTGTGCAGACAAGTTCTAGGCCAAGTAGAACATCTGGTCTGTATTCTTATATAAGAGAGGAAGAAGGAGAGGAGAAGGAGCTAGCAAACTAGAAAAGAAAAAAAAAAAAAAAAAAAAAAAAAAAAAAAAAAAAAAGGAAACTGCAGGAGCTACTGCAACTAAAAAAGGAGAGAATAAGCAAATAATGTCTATGGACACTGGATTGAAATTTCTCCATTTCTTGGAGATGGAAATGTCTTACAAAATGTCTTCTGTTCATGCGCCAAGAAAATGTCTTTTCTTATCTTGTTCTGAGCACTGTAATACACAAAATACAGGGTATTGTATGTAACTGTACATAGAGTAACACACTATATGCATAACACAATTTATGCTGTAAAGTAACATACAAAATAATTTTAATAGTGATTCCTTCTGAACAAACACACTGGAAAGGATGGGAGTTGTATGCATGTGGATTCCATGTGGAACTATGAGTCAAAGTAACTGTCACTTTTGAGTTATTTCTTCAGTTCATCCTGAGTTTTGTCACTTTGAAATAATGTGTTGGATATTTTCATCATTACCCAGGAGTATTTCTTGTGAGTGAACTGATTTATTCTGATTCATTTTACTTTTAGTACATTTCCAGTCCTCTTGGGAAATCAAAAAGGAACAAAAATATTTCTTAAAAGTTTCCAAAGTGGGCACATTCTGGCCAGAAGAGGCCAGATAATCTGAGAGTTTTTTATTTAAAATCTTTCAACAATAAGTCATTTCTGATAAAATACTTTATTCTCATTTATATATTCTACATTGCCTACATTTGAAATGTATAGATTTAGAACTTGTCATGTTCTTCATAAATAAAGGAAAGGGTTGTTATTCAGGTTTTTCTAAATTTCCTGGTTTGGAAATTTGACTAACATTGGTTGATTTAACCAGTTCAAATATAAGGCTTACTCTTGAGAGGTATGTAACTAGAAGTCACCAAAGTAAAGCCACAGAGAAATTGGTGCCATTTAAGTTGCAAATTAAAATGTTAAAAAAAATTGCACCTGGAAAAAAGTTTGTTAAAAACCAAATATATAACTGATCACAAAATAGTATGTGACAGAAGATGTCATACAGTATAATTGTATAAGTTTAAAACAATAAAATATTTATTTAGGAATATATGGTTTAGGTATGATAAATTACTTTTCGTAGAGGAAGAGAGAGGGTATGGAAAACATGTAGGCAAAGTCCAAGATATGAATAGTTTTTCTTGTCATTTTATACAAATAAAATATTTAATTTATCTTTTATAATTTAAACATCAGTTTTGAATATAGCTTGATATAAATGACATGCTGTATAGTAAAAACAATGGAATTTGGAATACCTCAAGTAAGAAATCAACTTTTTGAATTTTCACATGGTAGCATGCTTATTTTTCCTTCGATAAAGACAGAGACCAAGATGAACATCAGTAACTAGACAGCTAGGGGAATGGGCAGAACAACAAGTAATATTTCTAAGAAAAAAAATCTGCAGGCTGAAATTTAACTTAAAAGATCAAAAATGCACATTATCTCTAAATTAACTCTTGGCCACCTTGTTCTGATATTGCAAAACTGCCAAATCATTTCACTTAAAGTCCTTATTGGGTTTGCAACAAAAATTGCCAAGTGGGACCTAATTAAACTACAGTGTTTCTGCACAGAAAAATAAATTATCAACAGAGTAAACAGACAACTTAATGAATGCGAGAAAACTATGCATTCCCAAACTATTCACAAACTATGCATCTGACAAAAGTCTAAGATCTAGAATCTATAAAGAACTTAAATGGATCAATAGAATCTATAAGTCACTTCAACAGATGAGCTAGCTAAAAACTCATTGATCTAGTTTGATAACCCTGTTAAAAAGTAGTCAAAAGACATGAACAGATTCTTTTCAAAAGATGATGTACAGTCAACAAATATATGAAAAAATGCTTATCATCACTAATCATTAGAGAAATTCTAATCAAAACCACAATGAGATATCATCTTCTCCATATCAGAATGGCTATTGCTAAAAGGCCAAAAAACAAAAGATACTGGTGAGGCTGTGGAGAAAAGCGAATGCTTTGTACACTGCTTATGGGAATGTAAATTAGTTCTGCCACTGTAGAAAGAAGTTTGGACATTTCTCAAAGAACTTTAAAAACAGAACTACTATTCAACTCAGCAATGTCATTACTAAGTATATGCCAAAAGGAAAATATATTATACCAAAAAGACACATGCACTCATATGTTCATTGCAGTGCTATTCACAATAGCAAAGACATGGAATAAATCTAGTGGCCCATCAATGGTAGACTGGATAACGAAAATGTGGTACATATATACCATGAAATACTACACAGTTATTAAAAAGAAGGAAAAAATGTTCTCTGCAGCAACATGGATACAGCTGGAGGCCATTATCCTAAGTAAAATAACTCAGAAACAGAAAATCTGCAGGTTCTGCAGGTTCTCATCTATAAGTGGGAGCTAAACATTGGGTATTCACAAACATAGAGATGGCAATGATAGACACTGGGGACTACTTGAAGGGTGAGTTGAGGAGGGAGACAAGGGTTGAAAAAGTAACTATTGGGTATGATCCTCAGTACTTGAATTATGGGATTATTCATACATTCATACCCCAAACTTCAGCATCATGCACTATACCAAGGTAACAAATCTGCATGCGTACACCCTCAAGCTAATATAAAAGTTGAAAAAAAAAGGAAAATGCATTACAGGCCTTGTCGTACCAACGAGTTTCTTGAATAGGCAAAAGCATATTTTGTATTTTTATGTCATATTTGTAGTGTTTATCAGGATGATCAGGATGTATATTAATAAATTCTAGATAAATGTGAAACACACACACATAAAAGTGTGTATGTGTGTAAAAAGACAGAAACAGAAAACCAAACACCACATGTTCTCACTTATAAGTGAAGCGAGACATTGAGTATACACGGAAACAAAGAAGAGAACAACAGACACCACAGACGCCAGAGCTACTTGAGGGTGGAGGGAGGTGGGAGGGTAGGGATTGAAAAACTATGAATGGGGTATTTTGTTTATTACCTGGGTGGTGAAATAATCTGTAAACCAAACCTCAGCGACATGCAGTTTACCTACCACATGAACCCCTGAAAGTAAACTAAAGTAAAAATAAATAGATATCTGGAATAATGTGTGTGTGTGCATGTGTGTCTCTATATACACACACAAACAAATAGAGGGGAAGGGGGAAGGAGGGAGGGAGGGGAAAATAAAGGATGAGAGAATTATGAAGCAAATGAGTAAGTTTATAATTATGTCAAAACACGTAAGTTATCCCATAAGTTGTATTAATAAACTTATCCCATAAGTTATATTAATAAATACTTTGAATAATGACACAGTTACAAGTGGAGATAATTTCAAATGGCTCAGATTACTGTTGCGGACATCATTGGTATCTAAACAAATAACTCTGTAAAAGTTGTGGTTAGAAGCATTAGAAAATGTCAAGTGGGAATATATAACAGCAATGGATTAATTCTGCCTTTGACATGGCAACACTTCAGGTAACACTTCAGATAGTCTGTATATAAGTAAATGTTAGAGGTTCAGTCACAGTTTCTCAGAGGTTTTAAAATATATTTCAGGCAGATGTTACAATAAGAAAAAGGCATATAATGCTCTATAAATGTTCAGATTAATTAATATATAACACATACTACAAAATACTTAAGGATTAAGTCGAAATAGAAATTTGATTCTCTAATAACCCCTTAAAATGCTTGCAGTACCACAAGCCATTATCTTTTATAATTATGGTTTTTGGAGCCCCAGTGTAATTTAACAGAATTCAACAATGATTTGTCCAGCAGCATCTTACAAAACGCCAATGACAACATGACTTTTAGGTGTCAGGAAATATCCAGACTTAGGGAAATAAATTAAAATATTTTAAATTCCACCATTTATTACTAATTCCTCATTAGTCTCATTTTAATCCTTACAGTTCCTTATAAATTTATAAGAGGGCCAACTTTATGATATAAAAATCAGAGTTCTGGAGTCATTCAGTAATTCACAAACAAGTGCAGAACTACTTATATTTTACATATCAATAAAGACTTTTCCTATCAGAGAAAGTAAAGATAACAGGAATGCTTTTGCAATTAGCTGGCCATGAAAGATAGACAATAGTGTCTTGGCCGGCTTGGTGCTCATGCCTGTAATCCCAGTAGTTTGGGAGGCTTAGGCAGGTGGATCACTTGAGGTCAGGAGTTCGAGACCAGCCTGGCCAACATAGTGAAACCCATCTCTACAAAAAATAAGCCGAGTGTGGTGGCATGCACCTGTAATCCCAGCTACTCAGGAGGCTGGGACAGGATAATCACTTGAATCTAGGAGGCACAGGTTGCGGTGAGCTGAGATCATGCCACTGCACTCCAGCCTGGGGGACACAGCAAGACACCATCTCAAAACACAAAAACAAAAACAACCATCATGGACCCCTGTGATTGCCCAAAGCTGTTTGGCCTTAAGAATCTGATCTTTGACAAACCTGAGAAAAACAAGAAATGGGGAAAGGATTCCGTATTTAATAAAAGGTGCTAGGAAAATTGG
>NW_016810891.1:512015-531298 GCF_001698545.2 Rhinopithecus bieti | reverse complement strand
TCATCACACACTAGGTCCTATTGTGTGTGTGGCGGGGGGAGGGATAGCATTAGGAGATACACCTAATGTAAATGACGAGTTAATGGGTGCAGCACACCAACATGGCACAGGTATACATATGTAATAAACCTGCACGTTGTGCACATGTACCCTAGAACTTAAAGTATAATAATAATAATAATAAAAGAAAAACAATTCTAGTAATTAAAATAAAAAGAATATAATAATGGAGAACGGGGTGGGCAGGTGATTTTCTCACGATTAAAATTCTTTTTGAACACTGCATGTCTGTTACAGATCCCTCTCAACTGTAATGTGTTCAACAACATATGACCGTTAAAAACTGATTCTTCACTGGCTAACAGAAGTTTACAATGTAAACTTTAAAATAAAAACTATCATGGTATTTCACAAGAAATGTACAAGAACTGTAGTAAATTCTCATCTACTTTACATTATTGTTTATAAAAGTAATTTCAAAATATGCTGCTCAAATAGTTCATAAAAATGAAAATCAACACAAGTAATAATAACAAAATGTATAACAATCGTTTTACTTGTTAGTCTTGGAATTAAAATAATGGATACAAATTACTTGGATTTAGTACATGCTTTTCCTATTATTCTTTTTTAAAAATCCTCATTTTGATTGGGAACTATTCTCCATATCAAGGAAGGTGATATAGATATGGCAAACAAATTCTATGACAGTTAATTATCCACATAGTGTTAGGAGATACGGGAGTAAAAACATCTATTCTATCATTAAACACAGAAACGAAATACCTTAGTGGTATTCAAGAAACTGAGTCCTGGCCGGGCTCGATGGCTCAAGCCTGTAATCCCAGCACTTTGGGAGGCGGGGATGGGCGGATCACGAGGTCAGGAGATCGAGGCCATCCTGGTTAACATGGTGAAACCCCGTCTCTACTAAAAAATACTAAAACTAGCCAGGCGAGGTGGCGAGCACCTGTAGTCCCAGCTACTCCGGAGGCTGAGACAGGAGAATGGCCTAAATCCGGGAGGCGGAGCTTGTAGTGAGCTGAGATCCAGCCACTGCACTCCAGCCTGGGCGACAGAGCAAGACTCTGTCTCAAAAAAAAAAAAAAAAAAGAAAAAAAAAAAAAAAAATGAGCCAAAGAAATGATCTATTTTCACATTTTTCTTATTAATTACCTTACATCCTGCTTGTTGAAACACACAATGTTACTGACTTCTGCTCATGCATATGAAAAAAAGCATTATCACCCTATCCTTACACTCAGTAGTGGCTTAGCTCCTCATTCATACAAGACCTGACTCAAAATTGCTGTTATTATTTTAAGACACTCTGAGGATATTTTGCAACCTACATCACAGCTTTTCAACTCTTTCCTCTTTCTGCTTTCTTGCTCTTTCCTAATATGGGAAGTTTCTTTTCCCTTCATCTAAACTAACTCTCTGAAACTTGTTCAAACATGGCTCTTTTCCAGTACCTTTATTGTCGCAGAGATTTTTCCATTTCACATCATGTTAGGCTTTTATTTGTTCTTATACACATTTTTGGTTTTTGATATGTTTTGTAATATTATTTCAATATAAAAGTTAGTCTTCAAAAATAGTTACAGATATTAACTATTTGAACTATTTTATTGAAATGCACTTTGTAGAATAAGAGATATCCACATTCAGGGAGTGAGAGTGACTAAGACAACCGTATATTTATTGAGCAAAGCCTCAGGATGCCTATGGTTTATCAGGAACTGTGGCTCAAGGGAAGATGGTCCTGCTTTTTCTCTATAATTTACTGAAGAGACATATTATTAATAATAATGGCACAATATTCACAAATGGCTCTTTGTACCAAGTTGAAAGGGATCGTTGAAGAAGGTGAGTTTTTGTCTGCCTAAGTGCAAAGGGAATGCTTCACAGAAGATTAAAAAGATATCAGAGAGAAATTGTATGATCATTTAGTTCATTTTCTTGAAAATGAACTCAGACTCACTGAGGAATACAGTGCTTAAATACATTGAGAATATTTATCCAGTTTATTAGTGATAGTTCAGAAGTATGACTAGGATCAGAAATCAGTCTTAATACCTCAAAAGTTGATAGACACAGGTCAGGATGAGGGATAATTAAAATATACAGCCTTACATTTATTCTTTCTTTTTTTTTGAGACGGAGTCTCGCTCTGTCGCCCAGGCTGGAGTGTAGTGGCTGGATCCTGGCTCACTGCAAGCTCCGTCTCCCGGGTTCACGCCATTCTCCTGCCTCAGCCTCCCAAGTAGCTGGGACTACAGGAGCCCGCCACCTCGCCCGGGTAGTTTTTTGTATGTTTTAGTAGAGACAGGGTTTCACCATGTTAGCCAGGATGGTCTCGATCTCCTGACCTTGTGATCCTCCCGTCTCGGCCTCCCAAGGTGCTGGGATTACAGGCTAGAGCCACCGCGCCAGGCCCTTTCATTTATTCTTTAAGTGGAGATACTGGGATGAGCTGGAGAGCAAGCAGAATCCAGGAATCTAGATTATTATAGGAAATGTTAGCTCAGATTTTTTTTCATTTACTTTTGTATTTGGTAAAGTTATCCCAAACAACTATTTCTCCATAGGCTAAATACCTGGTTAACAGTTTGAGCACTGATAAAGATTTTCAAGCTATACTGTGATTCAACACCTTGCTGCTCCCTGAGGCTTATCGAGGACAGGTACTAATAAATGCATATTGATAAAATTAATAAAATAGAAATTGATGCTTCTTGTCATTGCTTTTATTAAATATCATTTAAGAAAATTGTATGTTATATATTTACTTTCATAATTTTAACCCCTCCTTTGTTTTTTTTTTTTTTTTTTTTTTTTTTTGAGACAGAGTCTTGCTCTGTCACCCAGGCTGGATTGCAGTGGTAGGATCTCTGCTCACTGCAACCTCCGCCTCCCGAGTTCATGCCATTCTCCTGCCTCAGCCTCCCAAGTAGCTGGGACTACAGGCACCTGCCACCACGCCCTGCTAATTTTTTGTGTTTTTAGTAAAGATGGGTTTTCACCATGTTAGCCAGGATGGTCTCAGTCTCCTGACCTTGTGATCTGCCCTCCTTAGTCTCCTGTTATTTTTTTGAGGAGAATTTGTGAGCAATTCTTGGGTATATTTTGTCCCATACACACTTCTATAACTGCAGCATAAAAAGACTCCAACCAAGTCCAGCGTTACAAGGAATTTGATGATCCTTTGCACAAATGCAGTACATTTTCTTGTTAGTAAAATTATACCATTTCACATGTATTGTTTGGACAGTACATAGGCTGATAGACAATCATTAAGTAGTTTTCAGAAATTATTGATGAGGAATACATTATCATACTCTCTTAGAAGCTCTACATTCAACAAATCCAAGACTTGTCTTGTGGCCCTCAGATTGAGCTGAGCCTCTCAAAGTTAATCAAATGTCTATAAATCTTTCCTCATAACAAAAGAGCTGATTGATTCTGTTTCACTCTGAGTAATGACTAAGAGTCCACAAATCCATCACTCAGCACCAATATATAGTTTAGTTGTGAAAGGGCTTCTTTCTTTCTTTTCCCGCTCATAAAGAGAAAAGGGGAAAAATCCCATTTGGCTGGTCAAGGATTTTCCATTTCAAAGGCAATTTGTCCTTTCAGGGCTATCAGCAATACAGCTTTTTAAATACCTACCTTTACCTTTGACTCAGCAGTCTTGTTTTACAGGCTGTTCACACAAATTCTACCTAGGGGGACAAAGTATTTCTAAATTTCTGTGGGGAAGTAGTTTATCTTAGTTATCTCTAAGTTATCAACGGAGTTGTTGAGTACTATTTTGAATTATTTTTTAACATCTCTGATAGTAACTATGTGCAGTTTTTAATTTATGTTTTTATATTCTTCTAACTACATATAAACTTTTTTAAATGGTGGAATTTATGCTGCAATTTACAAACTGACTCAAATTTTGTAAATTCAGAATGCTATTTTCTACTTGTTTTTTATAAATAACATGGGTCTCATCTATTAAACTCTGAATCTTTTTACAGAATATTAAAATTCATGAAGCATTCTTTAAAATATATACCCTCTTAAAATAGTTGTATATACCAGCATTATGTTGATGGACTTACTGTTTTTCCTTAACCATCTAGAAAACTATAGAGAAATAACCATTATTTCCCCAATATTTTCTTTTTTGTTTGGATATATTCCCATTTCTTGTCAATCTAATTCATTTTGACATCTTAAAATATTTTATTCTCTGATGTCCTAGTCAGTTTGGGCTACTATAACAAATTAATACAGACTGGGTGGCTTAAACAATAAACATTTATTTCCCACAGTTTTGGAGCAGAGAACGTTCAAGATCAAGGTGCTGGCAGATCCTGTGTCTAGTGAGGGCCCAATTCCTGACTCGTAGATAGCCACTTTTTCCATATGTCCTCCCATGGCTGACAGAGAGATCAAATCTCTTGTGTCTCTTCTCATAAGGGCATTAATCCCATCATGAGGGCTCCATTCCCATGACCTAATTATACCCCAAAGCCCCATCTTCAAATACTATCATACTGGGGATGACAGTTTTTGTTTGTTTATTTTTAAATAAACTTGATTTTTTATGACAATATAGGCTTATAGCACAATTGAGTAGAAGGTATGGAGATTTCCCACGTGTACCCTCCCTGACACATACATAACCTGCTTCATTATCAACATCTGCAGCACAGAGGTACATTTGTTACAACTGATGAACCTACACTGCTACTACATAATCACCCAAAGCCCATCATTTTCATGAGGGTTCAGTATTAATATTGTACATTCTATGGGTTTGGACAACCATACAATGACATGCATTCACCATTATAGTATCATACAGGGTATTTTCACTGTCCTAAAAATCTGTGCTCTACCTCTTCCCTCAACCCTCCCCCCAGCCCCTGGCAACCACAGATCTTTTTACTATCTCCATAGCTTTGTTTATACAGAATGACATATATTTGGAATCATATAGTATGCAGCCTTTTCACACTGGCTTTCTTCCCTTCTCAGTATGCGTTTGGTTGCTCCATGGTTTTTTTATGGCTCAATAACCCTTTTTAGAACATTAATATTCGTTTGTTTGTATTTATTTTATTTTATCAATCCACCTACTAAAGGAAATATTGTCCATGCAAGTTTTGGCAATTATGAATAAAGGTGTTATTATAAACATCCAGGTGTAGGATTTTGTGTGGACATATTCTCAACTCCCTTGGATAAATAACAAAGGACACAATTGCTGGATCATATGTTATGAATATGTTTAGTTGTGTAACAAGATTAGGGTTTTACATATGTATTTTGTGGTGAACACAAACATTCACTCCATAGTACCTGGTGAATTTTTTCTTCAACTTATATGTGTGTGTGCAGTTATTCATTTATATTTGTCAATTTAAAGTGCTGTTTTTGAATATTATATCACTTCTGTTGGGTGCTATTCAGCATTTTTTATTCCTTTTGTTACCTTATGGGTAGTATTCCTTGGAGGCATGTAAAATAACAAAAGTTCTTGGTGTACATCAATAATTGACAAGGAATCCCTTGTTTTGCAAAGCACTTTTACCCAGAGACAGATAAAACGGATTTATTGAATATTTATGTTGAGTCTATGGGGATTTTAAATAAAATGTGAATTCATTGTAAAGCATCTGGAAAAATAGAATTGCATTTCCAATGTATTTCTAATACAACAAAGAATATATGTCAAATAATATGAAATTGACATCTCTACATATGGAAATGTAGAGTTTAAATTTTTTTGAAAATTCGGCATGGAGATTATAAACACAAAAATAGATACAAGCAGTGTGATACTAATGGCAGATTTTAAAATAACTTGAATCAGATTTCTTGTATAAAAATGATACAAATATGAACTCATAAATATATAATGTTCGTCTAAATTATACTTGAGGCAAATTTAACATTATTCAAAAATTCAACTGTTTAGAGTTTACATAACCCTATAATTTAAAGGTATATTGTTTCAGCTTCTTACAATTACCAAGTAGGATTAGATGTAAGCTCAGTGTATGTGTGTGTGTGTGTGTGTGGGTGTGTGTGTGTGTTTGTGTGTTACTCTAAAATCAGAAGATATAGGTTTAGATTGCTGATTAATTGTTTAATCAAAGTTTACTGGACACTTATACAGATAATCAAAAGAAATTTTGTATTCATTATGTTCAAAACAGGGGTATTCTTAATATACATCAACAAGTCCTTGGATATTCTATCTTGCAGCCATAAATAATTATCAATCCATTCATATATTCAAGCCAAAAACTTGCAAGTAGTCAAAACACCATCTTGTTATTTATTACTTTTTACCCATTCCCTTTATTTATTCAGAAAGTTTCATGCTTTGTCACCTGGCAATAGTCTCCCCTTGAAATGCAGAAATATTAATAATACATTTCGGATTAAAAGATATACTGTTTTTTTCCACATCCTAGGAAGTTATCAAACCAGAAAATTCCATCATGTAACTTTCTTAATTTCTTCAGAGGAAACTACTATGGTCAGAGACACCTATCAATCCAGCAATCATCTATCCTTTTCTTGCTCTAGAAATTTGTATAAATGGAATCATACAATACATGCTTCAGTGTGTGGCTTTTCTGGCTCAGGAACATATCGGCAAAACTTGCTAATATTATATTATGTATTAGTTTTTAAAATGAGATTTGTGTACCGTTCTGTGAATACTACAGTTTACCCATTTATTCTCCTGTAGAAGGAACTTTTGGTTGTTTCCTGTGTTGACATATATGAACAAAGTGATAAATTTTGTATCTCTTGGATAAATATATACACATTGCCTTGCTAGGTCAAAATATATAAATGTATTCCAGTTTATAAAGAGCTGACAAAATGTTTTCCAAAGCATTTGTAAAATTTTACATTTCCGCTAGCAAAGTACATGAGTCCGGCTTGCTCTATACCTTCCCTAATATTTGGTATTATTGACTTATTTTAATTTTATAATTCTAAAAGTATACAGTAGTAAAATATTATGATTTAAATTTGCATTTCCTTAACGACTATTTAATTTTTGTTGGTCATTCATTTATATTTGTTAAGTGTCTATTCAAGTTGTTACTGACAATTTAAAAGAGGTCATTATACATTCTGGTATATTGCTTTCTATATCACAAATATGTGATTCCCAGTTACTGTACATTCTTGCCATCTCTGCCATGCTTCAATTTTCTTAAGTGTGCATTTTTTAAAATTCAGTTTAATTTTTAAAATTAACAAAATAATCGTACATATTTATGGGATACATCGTGATGCATTGATACATATAATGTGGTGACCAGGTCACAGTAATTAGCATATCCATAATCTCAGATTTTACCTTTCTTTGTGTTGGGAACAATCAATATCCTTCTTCTAGATATTTGAAACTGATATTGTTAACTATAGCATTCTTACAGTGCTATAGAACACTAGAATTTCTGTTTAGCTATAATTTTTGTCCTTTCACAAATCTCTCTCCCTTTCTTAGTCTTCTAAAGGCATTGTCCAGTGTAGTATCTTCAAATAAATGAAATTTTATAAGTTGCATTATATTTTACTTTTCATGTTTTTATATTCTTTAATTCATTGTTAAAATCGAAATTTCTATGCTCTTTCTAGGTTTTAAGGTAAAACTTACAAAATTCATATTAAGCTTTTACTTAAGGATACAAATTCTTTTCCAATTCCTGCTTCAGTTTTAACTCACAGATTTTAATGTTTTATTTTCCTAATAATTTATATTAAACTACATTTTAATTTCTCTTTGGATTTTTTCTTCAATGAAATATTTAGAAGTGCATATATGAAAATTATTTTTCGAATATTTCAAACCTACACCACATGTATCATCTTCCAAATATGTAGAGTTTTCCAGAGTTGCTTTGTATTTCTAATGGGTTCGATACAGTCAGGGTGCATAATTTATATCATATTCAATATTTAAAGGTATTAGACACTAGAACCATAATATATTTAGCTTGGTGCCTTCAAAATAAAAGCGCCTACCCTTCTGTTATTGCATTTAGGTTTCTATGGGTGGAAATCAATTAGATCAAGCTGGTTAATGGTTCAAGTTTTGTGTTCTTTCTGATTTTCTGTCTACATATTATAACAATTGTTTGGATAGAGGTATTTAAGTTTCTAGTTATGACTACACATTTTTCAGTTTCTTATTACAGTTTAATTTGTTTAATATATTTTGAAGTTCTGTTATTAGTTGTGTAAATATTTGGAATTGTTATGGTTTATTGATGATTTGATCTCATTATCATTGTAAAATGATCCTCTTTATCCCTGTAAATATTCTTTGATCTGAAATCTACTTTGCCTTTTTTTAACAACATTCCATCTTTACATCTAGGATCATTTTTTTCCTTTCCAAAAAATTTAATTTCTTTTATTTCTTGTCATGTAAGTATACTTAAAATACATGATTTTTTTAAGCTCTTTTGAGTCTGAAAATGTCATTTTATTTTCATGTTTGAAAGATATATTTTGGGAGTATAAAATTTAATTTAAGTTTTTTTTTCTTTTCAGAACTTAAAATACGTTAACTTCAGTATTCTCTCATTTTCCTTGTTTCCATGGGAAGTCTATTGTAATTTTCATCTGCTTTTCTCTGTAAATAATGTGTCGTAAATGTTACTTTTTTTTTTTTTAGGATTTTCTCTTTATAATGAGTTTTAAGCAATTTAATTATGATGACCTTAGCATTGCTATTGTTGGTTTTGATTGGGTTCATTGAGCTTCCTGAATCTATGAGTTCAAGGTTCATCAAATACTTAATTTTTTTTTTTGCCATCATTTCTTCAAATATGACATTTTCCCCTCTCTCATTCCCTGTCAGGATTCTAATTACATGAATACCTTAANTTTTCAGAACTTAAAATACGTTAACTTCAGTATTCTCTCATTTTCCTTGTTTCCATGGGAAGTCTATTGTAATTTTCATCTGCTTTTCTCTGTAAATAATGTGTCGTAAATGTTACTTTTTTTTTTTTTAGGATTTTCTCTTTATAATGAGTTTTAAGCAATTTAATTATGATGACCTTAGCATTGCTATTGTTGGTTTTGATTGGGTTCATTGAGCTTCCTGAATCTATGAGTTCAAGGTTCATCAAATACTTAATTTTTTTTTTTGCCATCATTTCTTCAAATATGACATTTTCCCCTCTCTCATTCCCTGTCAGGATTCTAATTACATGAATACCTTAAGCTGCTTGAAGTTGTTTCACAGGTCACTGGTGCTGTCTTTAGTTTTTTTGTTTCTAACTTTTTTTTTTTTTTTTTTTGAGACGGAGTCTCGCTTTGTCGCCCAGGCTGGAGTGCAGTGACGCGATCTCGGCTCACTGCAAGCTCCGCCTCCCGGGTTCACGCCATTCTCCTGGCTCAGACTCCCGAGTTGCTGGGACTGCAGGTGCCTGCCACCTCGCCTGGCTAATTTTTTTGTATTTTTAGTAGAGACGGGGTTGCACTGTGTTAGTCTGGATCTCCTGACCTCGTGATCCGCCCGCCTCTGCCTCCCAAAGAGCTGGGATTATAGGCGTGAGGCACCCCGCCAGGCCTTTTTTGTTTCTTCTGTCTCTGTTTCATTTTGGTGGTTTGTATCTCTGCACCAAATTCACTGACATTTTATCTTCCATGCATGTTAACCCCATTCAGGGTATATTTCATCTTAGCCATTGTGATTTTTACTCATGTATTTTAAATTGAATAATTATCTGTGACTAACATATATCTAATTAATAGGATTACTATTTCCTCTGTGTTCTAAAACATATGAATTTAATTATAAGAACTGTTTTAATGTTCTTGTATATGAATTTTATTATGTGTCATTTATTTGTCTGTTTATATTAATTTTTCTCCTAATGGATTATTTGTGTGTGTGTGTATTTGTATGCCTTGTAATTTTTGGTTAGATGTCAGATTTTGTGTTTTACTCTGTGGACTGTATATTTTTGTTATTCTTTAAATATTCTCACAGTTTATTTAGAAAAGTTAAATCATTAGAAAACAATTTTAATGTTCTAGGGTAGTCTTTTAATTTTTTTTATGCAGAACTGTAGTCCAAGGTTATTTTTCCTGATTACTGAATAATGTTCTGTTTATTCTACCCAATTCTCCCTGTCATATCAGTTTTATTTTTTTCCAAGCTAGTTGATGAGAACATAACCTTTACATATGCTCTGTGAGCAACCAGAGTTTTTCTCTGTTTCATTCTGGAAGTCTTTTCCCCTTATCCTTGTGTACTTTCTCACAGGCATACAATATTCAAGACTTTTAACCAAAGAAAAAATTTTAGGGAAATGTTTTGTAGATCTCTTGATCCCTGTCTTTTTTCTTAGGAGTTTCCTATTCTCACATTCGTTTACCCCTGAATTTTAGCTAATTTGACCCCCAACATAACTCAATTTTGTTGTTTTGACTCAGAGTTTCAAGATTTCTTTGGACTCCTCCTGTCTTAAAGGAGTCCAAAGAAGTGAGATGGAGCAATTGTGGGGTTCACCTCATCTATTTCCCTTCCTAAAGGAACATTTTCTTAGTCAGTTTCTAATGCCTGAAAGCTGGAGTTTTATTTCTGTTCTTGCTCCATATGTTTTGGTTTTTGTTTGTTTGGTTGTTTTTTTCACTGTTTATAGCAGAAGGGGAATCTGGTCCCCACGGCCTACAGTAAAACTCTCTTCTTTATTTTAAAGGGTTGTTTTGCCCACTTATGGACTTCTGCATTGGCATGTATTTATATTTCTCTCTATATTGAAAAATGCAATTCCATGGCCTTCTTGCCTCCATTTTGATGTATTTATTTATTTATTTCGTATTTATTCATTTACTTTTGTGAGCTGTTTGTTTGTAAGATGTGGACTTTCACTGAACTGATCTCGTGTCTGTGTATAGGTAAGCCCTGGTTGCTTCCACACCTCCACCAGGGAGACAAAAAGCCTTTATACGTCTCAAGTTGGAGGACAAAAAAGAAAGCAATGAAGGCTGACCATTCAAAATAAAATCAATTAAGATGAAGTTTTAAAGATTTACATCATATAATTTACACAAAAGCAATACTGACATCTCTCTTCTGTGGAATCAGGAGAGGCCTGGGCTGTTTTTCTGAGGGAGAAATGAGGTGGGTATTGAAAGGTCAAGGGACCTCCTATAACAATACTTCTCAGATATTTGTAATGTCTATTAAAAAAAAAAAAGAACAATGGACAGGGCAGATTGGCTCACATCTGTAATTCTAATGCTTTGGGAAGCTGAGAAGGAGGATCATTTGAGACCAGAAGTTGGAGACTACCCTGGGCAATATAGGGAGACCTTATCTCTACAAAACAAACCAAAACAAAACAAAACAAAACAAAACAGAAAAACAGTAGTGGGATGTGGTAGGGCATGCTTATTTTCCAAACTACTCAAAGGCTGAGGCTACAAGACTGTTTGAGCCCAAGAGTTAGAGAGGCTACAGTGATCTATGATTGTGCCACTGCACTACACTTGAGCTTGGGCAACAGAATGAGGTCCCTATCTGAAAAAAAAAGGAAAGAAAGAAGAGAAAAGAAAAGACAAAAACATTAAGAATGTACAATTAAAGTACTCCATGGTCATATTATAGAACTTTGGGGATGCTTACTCCAAACTACTGCTGTCACCTCACCATTCCAGTTTTAAAATCCCAAGTCAAGCAAAAATCATAAAATAAAATAACATAAAATCATACCCAATCTCATCTTGTTTCCTGTGTAAGTTAGGCTTTGTTAATAAAAGGTGTAACACAATTAAGTAACCATCGTCTTCTTCCTGTCTGCTGATCCACATCTGCTGGAAGGTGGACAGCAAGACTAGGATGGAGCCATTGATCCACACCAAGTAGTTGATCTCATAGGTAGTCATGATCTCAATCTTCGCTATGTTAGGAGACAGGCTGGTGATCTGCATTCTGCCTGTGATGCCTGGATGCACAGTAGTGCAACCACACAGCACTGTGTTGACATATAGGTCTTTGCAGATAGAATTGAATTGAAAACAGATTGATAGAATTGAAGACAGTTCCATGGATGCCACAAAATTCCATGCCCAGGAAGGAAGGTTGGAAGAGAGCTTCTGGGCAGCAGAACCACTTGTTGCCAAGGGTGATCACCTGACCACTGGGCACCTCACAGCTCTTCTCCAAGGAGGACCTGGAGGCTGTGGTGGCCATCTCCTGCTTGAAGTACAGGGTGAAAAAGTACAGCTTTTCCTAGATGTCATGCACTGCTTCCCACTGGGCAGTAGTGGTGAAACTGTAGCTGCATTCCCTGAGGATCTTCATGCGGTAGTTGCTCAGATCTCCACCAGCCAGGTGCAGACCCAGAATGGTGTGGGGGAAGGCATACCCCTTGTGGACACCCACAGTGTGGGTGACCCAATCACCGCAGTCCATCATGAGGCCAGTGGTACAGCCAGAGGCATACAGGGACAGTGCAGCCTGGATGGTCCTATACATCCAGGACCATCCAGGTGTTGGGGTGTTGAAGGTCTCACACATGATCTGGGTCATCTCCTCAGGAGTGACTTGGGATTTGGGGTTGGAGAGCGCTTGGGCAGCAGCACAGAGTGCTCCTGGGGAGCCACACATACCTCAGTGCAGAAGGTGCAGTGCCAAATCGTCTTCATGTCATGCCAGCTGGTGGTGATGCAGTGCTCCATGGGCAGCTTCAGGGTCAGGATGCAGCACTTGCTTGGGCCTCATTGCCCATATAAGGGTCCTTCTACCCCATGCCCACCATCATGCCTTGGTGCCAGTGGGTGCCCTACTGTGGAAGAAGGGAAGACTGTCTGGAGTAGGGTGGGGAACACTTGCCCGCCAAGCAGCCCTTGCTCTTGCTGTTTGTTAATGATGAGCTCAGCAGTAGCCTCATCCATGGTAAGCTGGATGGCAGGTAGGTATGGACCCATGGGAAGTGGCAAGGAGAGAGGGTCTTTGCTCGTGGGGTGGATGTAGTCTCCACCCTGCCTCAGTTCTTTCTGATGAGTAGTCAGACATTAAATATGTTGTAGTTTCTCTGAATATATTGTATCATTTTTCTTTGGATACTTCCATGCTTTTGTCTTCATCTTTAGATGTTGGCTGCATAGTTGTGATTTGCCGAGGTGTATTTCATTTGAATGCATTTGTACCTCTCTTTAGGATCATTACATTTGTTGAATATATAAGTTTAAGGTTTGTACCAATTTGGGGATATTTTCACTACTGATTATAAAATATTTTAATCCGTCCATCTTTTTTTGGGACTCTGATTACAATTATGTTTGATGACTGATATTTTCTCATGTATCAGTGAATATTTTTGCTTGAATGTTTTTTCTTCAACTTTAGACTCAATAATTTAAATGATTTATTTTCAAGTTCAGTGACTTTATCATCTGCCATCTTTGATCTGCTATTAAGTACATCAAGTAAGCTTTTCATTTGAATAAATTTTAAACTCTAAAAGTTTATTTATTTCCAGTTTCCATTTTCTTCTGAGTTTCCTTTTTTATTCATTTATTCCTTCTTTCACATTTTTCTTTAAGTCCTTGAAAAAATACACACACACACACTTATACACTGCTTTGTAGTTCTTATCTGCTAATTGCAATGTCTTAGTTGTTTTAGGTTCATTCTCTATTGTCTGATTTTTCTCTCAACTCTGGCCACATTGTTCTGTTTCTATACAGATTTAGTAAATTTGTAATTGTATACTAGACATTATGAATGGTATACCTTACTGGTTCAGAATTCTGTTATGTTCTTCTGAAGTGTATTTATTTTTCTTTGGCCAGGCAGTTAGCTGTCTGTAATGATACTTCAAACTATGCCTCTCTTAAGTGGTCAACAGCTGAAAGACCTATTCAGTGATTTTGGCTTTTTCTGTCTGCCTACTCTCTGGTCCTTCTTGTCTCTCTCAAGTACATGCGTAATTTAGCAACCAGCCACATATTTGGTGGAGTTTATATGCATATCTGCAGCTTTCTTCCATTACTTCAATTTTTGACCTGCTCTGTTTGACCTGACAGGCGTCCATTCACCTGTCAAGTCAGTAAGGCTGCAGCTTGCCACTGCTTGTATCAAATTTTGTAGATTGAGAATGAGCTGAATTTTTTTCTTTAAATGGCAAACCGGAGAAGCTCACTCACTCTCCCTCTGTCCTCCAGGCTAACTTTTTAAGATTAACTCTTCTCTAGTCCTTCTGTTATTTATGTCACTTGTTAGCACCTTCAAATATGTGTTTTCATCTATCTATCTATCTATCTATCTATCTATCTATCTATCTATCTATCTGGCTATCATGTATCTGAGATTGTATAGTTGTTATCTATAATAATTAGTCCACCGAAATCATTGTATCAAAACTAAAAATCAGAACCTCGAGTTGAAATAAACTTTACTGCCTCATGTGTATTCTTCAAATGGCCCCAAATTTACCAAAACACAAATTGCTACTTTATTTTTTACAATATTTTAATGAGACTCCATAGTTTTTTGTGAACCATTGTATGCTTTAGTCTTGTCACAAGATTCTTTATGATTATTGATAATTGTTTCCTCTCATGTGGTACCATTTGTTAGATGTCTCAAACTCTCAACAGCATAAATAAATAAATAAATAATAACCCCACATAACCAAATTACAATACGGGCAAAAGATCTGTACAGTTTTCAAAGAGGACATACAAATAGCCAATGAGTATATGAAAAATGCTTCTTCATTACAAATAAGGGCTGCTGTCTTTCTGGCATTAAAGAAAGTATGCCACTCTCATTCTGAATTGCACTCTCTTTCTAGAATAAATACATATTTTAATGTATAAATATTAAAGTTTAAATAAAGTATGTATTAAATACATAGTTTCAAGCAGTTCTTTAACTGAGGATATTTAATTGATGCAGTTATTTAATACTAAGCTGCTATAGAGAACTTGAGAAATTACCTTATGAAGCCAAGTGTTAAATGGCTTAACCAATATGTTAAATAAGTAAAAAATAATTTTATTCTAGTCTTCCTAAATTACCAGATTTTGTTGTAACATTAATAAAATACATGATAAAACAATGTCAAAGAGTAAAACAGTCATCTTCATATCAGACAATATATTGGAATCAGGTATTAATTCATATTTTATAATCACAGAAAATAATATTTCATGGCATAATTCTTATTTTCTGCCATGTAAGGACATCATTGAACTAAGTTTTACAACTTAAAATGTCTATGACTCTAGGATATTAAGTCTTAATGGGGTAATATAGTTCTCAAAAAGAAGAAACTAGATTTACTTTCTTGCAAGGGGGCAAACAATTTTAGACATTGTAATTGTTCTTGGCCTCCAGATTCATCTGTACCAAAGGAAAAAAAAAAACAAACATTTTTTGGAACTTAGTTACTCTTGTTTCATTTTCTTGGTTATCAAGTGAGCAGCACTGACATTGAGATTGGAAGATATGTTATTATGAATGCATGGCTGTGATTGGAGAGTTGTAAGAGGAAGTCTGCACATAACAAACTTATTGGCTGTCACTAGCTGCTTTGTAAATGTTTATATTTGATATTCAGATTTCATGGTTGAATTGGGCTTTGAGAATTAAATAAAAATAGTTTATATTTCATTTCTTAATTCTACAGTATTTATTCAACTCATTGTTAACTTTGGCAGGTACTGGAAAAAAAAGTATTCACAGTATCTGAATAAATAACTTGCACCTAGTTATTTACACATTATTAAGTATTATCTTCTTGCAAGCAAAAGCTGAAAGTTGACAATAAGATAATTTTAATAATTTAATGATTAAATTGTTTTAATTTTGCTTGTGAAAATAATTTTGAATAACTTTTATAAGTTGATTAAATTATTATTGTTTATATAAATTGCCAATTTCACATGTAATTTCATACATTCCAATTTATATATATACTATATTAAAATTATGTAGCAAATTCAGTTATAAAGATGTTTGATGTTACTTTTACATTTTAATTTTGCTTTTAACAAAATTATATTTTGTTCTTTATATTAGTCACTTTTTTAATATCAATTTTTACTGTCTATACTTGAGGTTTACAATATGATGTTGCAGGATACATAGTAAAACGGTTACTACAAAGAGGTAAATTAACATATCTAACAACTCATACTACTTATTTTGTAAGAAGAGCAGCTAAACTATACTTTAATAATAATTCCTCATAAAACACTATTTTATTGACCTTAATTCTAATGCTGTACATTAGATATCTAGTCTTGTTTATCTTACATATCTGCAGTTTGGTATCCTTTGACCTACATCTCCCTATTTTCTGCCCCCACCACTTGTGGTAACCACTGTTTCAAACTCTATCTCAGTGTTTCTGCTCTTTTTAAAAAGTGTTCCACAGATAAGTGAGATCATGCGATATTTTTCTTTCTGTGTCGGGCTTACCTTACTTAGCATAATGTCCTTCAGGTGCATTCATGATATGGCAAACTGCAAGATCTGCTTTTTTAAGACTGACCATTTGCTTTATCCATTTGTCCATGAATGGACATTTAATATGTTTCCATGTTTTGGCTATTTTGAATAATGTTGCTATGCAACGGGAGGGCAGATATTTTTAAAAGGAGGTGATTTCAACTCCTTTTAGTATATACCCAAAAGAGGGATTGCTGGGTCATATGCCATTGCATTTTTAATTTATTTAGGAACTTCCATTCTGTTTTTCATAATGACTGTACCAGTCTACATCCCCACCAACAGTACACTAGTGTTCCCTTCTCTCTACACCCTCACCAATACTCATCATTATGGGCGTGAGGTGATAGCTCACAGTGCTTTTTATTTACATTTCCCTTATAATCAGTGATTTGGGGCACCTTTACGTATGCCTATTTGCCATTTGTATGTCTTCTTTGAAGAAACGTCTGTTTAGATTCTTTGCCCATTTTTAAACTGGGTTATTTGCTTTTCTGCTCTTGAGCTGTAAGTGTCTATATATATATATATATATATATACACACACACACACACACACACACACACACACACACACATTTTGGTAATTAACCTCTTACCAGATATGTGATTTACAATTATTTTTCTTCAGTCCATAGGTTACTTTTTTATTTTGCTAGCTAATTCCTTTGCTGTGTAGAATTTTTTTAATTTGATGTAGTCCTAGTTATTTAATTTTGCTTTTGTAGCCTGAACTTTTGATGTGATTTTCAATAAACCAATGCCAAGGCCAATGTCAAGGAGTTTTATCCTAAGTTGTCTTCTAGAAGTTTTATGATTTCAAGTCTTACCTCTAGCTCTTTTATCCATTTTGAGTTGATCTTTGGGTGTGGTTTAACATAAAAGTCCAATTTTATTGTTTTGCATATGGAAATCCAGTTTTCCAACCATCATTTATTGAAGAGACTAACTATTCCCCTTGGTGTTCTCTTGGTGTTCTTGCTAAAAGTTAGTTGACCATAATATATGTTTGAATTTTTTCTTGATTCCCTATTTATTTCCACTGGTCTATATGTGGTATCATACTATTGTGATTACTATCACTTTGTACTATAATTTTACATAGGTAGTGTGATGCTTCCAACTTTTATTTTTTTGGCTATTCAGGTTTTTTCTCTCTCTCTTTTTTTTTTTTTTTTTTTTTTTGTGGTTCCCTATTAATTTGAAGATCGTTTCTTCTATTTCTGTGAAGAATGCCATTGCAATTTTGTTAAGGATTCCATAAATCTGTGTGGCTGGTATAGACATTCAACAATATTAATTCTTCCCATTCACGAACACAGGATATCTTCCATTTATTTGTGTCTTCTTCAATTTCTATCATTAAAGTTTTATAGCTTGCAGTGTACAAATCTTCACCTCCTTGGTTAAATTTATTTGATGGTGTTTTTATGTAATTATACATGATATTGTTTCCTTGATTTCTTTTTCAGTTAAGTCATTTTTTTGTGCATAGAACTGCTACTGATTTTTGCATGTTGATTTTGTAACCTGCAACTTTGCTGAATTTGTTTAGTGGTTTTAACAAGTGTTTGTTAAATATTTGACGACTTTTACATAAGGGATTATGTTATTCACAAACAGAAGTAATTTTATTTCCTTTTCTGATTTGAATGCCTTTTATTTCCTTTTATTATCTGACTTATTTGGCTAATCCTTCTAATACTATGTTGATGGAAGTGGTGAGACTGGGAATCTCTGCCTTATATGGGAACTCAGTAAGAAAACTTTCAGTTGTTCTATTGATTATGATGTTAGCTGTGGGTTTTTCATAAATGGACTTTATTCTGTTGATAAAATTTTCTCCTATACCAAAATTGTTACAAGTTTTTTTTTTTTTTTTTTTTTTTTTTTTTTTAATCAAGAGAAGGGCTGAACTTTGTCAAATGTGTTTTCTGCATCAATTGAGACGGTCATGTAGTTTCTATTCTTACATTCCGTTAATGTGGTATATCACATTGATTGGTTTGCATGTTAAACTTGCCTTGTTTGCCAGGCATAAATTCCACATAGCAATAATGTATAATCTTTTAGATGTGTTTTCGAATTCAGTTTGCTAATACTTCATTCAGGATTTTTACAATGGATGTTCATCGGAGTTATTGGCTTATAGTTTTATTTTCTTGCAATGTCTTTGGCTTATAGATTAAGGTGATGTTGGCCTTATAAAACATGTTTGGAAGTGTTTTCTCTACCTTTGTTTTTGGAAGAGCTTAAGAAGTATTGGTAATAACTTTCTTTGAATGGTAGAATTCAGCTGTGAAGTCATCTGGCCCTGGGTTGTCTTTGTTGGGAGGTTTTTAATTACTTCTTCAATCGCTTTATTTGTTATTAGTTCTTTTCAGGTTTTGTATTTATTCTTGATTTAATCTTGGCAGATTATATTTTTCTGGGGATATATCTATTTCTTCTATGTTGTCTAATTTGTTGGCACATAGTTGTTCATAATAGTCCCTTATAATCCTTTTTATTCCTGAGGCATTCATTGTAATGTCTCCACTTTAATTTTCTAATCGCTCTTAACTATGTGTTGAATTACATTATAATATTTTTGCTTATAGAGTATAGATATATTAATACATACAGTACATAAACAGATATTCAGTATACTTATACTACAATTTCCTGAAGGGGCATTGAAAAAAATTGTTTTAACAGGGCTTTAGGGAATTACAACAAAGAGAAAAAAAGTCAAAATAGCTGCTTAAGGAAAATAAATCACTTATGGCTTCGA
>NW_016810891.1:507410-511721 GCF_001698545.2 Rhinopithecus bieti | reverse complement strand
TTTTTTTTTTTTTTTTTTTTTTTTTTGAGACAGGATCTCACCTTATCATCTAGGCTGGAGTGCAGTAGCATGAACACGGCTCACTGCAGCCTCGACCTCCTGGGCTCTAGCAATCCTTCCACCTTAGCGAACTCCCCAAGTAGCTGGGACTACAGGCATCTACAACTACATCCAGCTAATTGTTGTATTTTTAGTAGAAATGGGGGTCTCACTATCTGACCCAGGCTGATCACAAACCATTTTTTCCCTATACTAAGACCTAAGAAAGGAATGAACTGAAAATATAATTATTCACCAATATTCCAATTGATGAAGTTTATTTTTAAGAAAAGAATTAAGGAAAAATAAATTTACACTTTTATTAATGCTAAACAGTGAACATTAAAATAATTTATGATATAATAGTTTACATTTAGAATTATTTATTTAAGATTCACAAGGTTATTTTCCCCTAAGACACTATGTCTATAATTTGGATTATTGCCCTTAGATGGAATGGAATACCTGACTTCTTATATAGGTAGATCAGAAAGAAATCTTCCATCCATAATTAACTAAGTCTTAGTATGTTGACCATTATTCCAGATAGCCATGCGTTTTGCCATGATCTGAATGTTCGTTTACCCTCACTACCCCCAAATTTATGATTTAAAATCCTAACTCACAAGATGATGGTGTTAAGAGCTTAAGACTTTGGGAAGTGATTGGATAATGAGTCCAGAGCCCTCTAAATAAAATTAGTACCATTCTAAGGAGGTCTGAAGGAGCTAGGATACCCAACATGTGAGGACACAACTTGTAGGCATGATCTGTGAGCCAGTGATATGGTTTAGATTTGTGTCCCTGCCCAAATCTCATATTGAATGTAATCCCAAGTTTTGGAAGAGGGCCTGTTGGGAGGTAATTGAATCAAGAGGGCAGTTTCTCATGAATGGTTTAGCACTATCTCCTTGGTGCTGTTTCCATAATGATGTGTGAGTTCTCGTGAGATCTGATTGTTTAAAAGTGTGTGGCACCCAAATCTTCTTGCTCCTGCTTCTGCCGTGTGAGACACCTCACTCCCGCTTTGCCTTCCACCATGATTGGAAGCTTCCCTAGTCCTCCCCAGAAGCAGAAGCTGCTATGCTTCCCGTACAGCCTACAGAAACATCAGCCAATTAATCCTCGTTTCTGTACAAATTATCCAGTCTCAGTTATTTACTTATAGTGTGGTAACAGGCTAATACAACTAGGAAGAATCTCTCACCAGATGATGAACTGCTGGGGACTTGATCATGAACTTCCCAGCTTCCGGTATTGTGAGAAATAAATTTCTGTTGTTTCTAAACTATCCAGTTTATAGCATTTTGTTATAGCAACACAAACAGACTAAGACAGTTTCCTAGAAAAAAAGTGACATTAAAATAATTATTTATTAGTATTAGTTACTAATATTGATATGTATTGTCTAACCTCTAGAAGGAAGTGAAGGCTAGCTTGTCACGGCTTCTTCTACCCATCTCAATCTCAATTTTCCCAATTCCAAAGAAAAAGAGTCCCAAGAAAAGTCAATGAAACTCTACCTCCACATAAATATAGTTTCAGTTTTGACTAAGAGGAGAAAATTGATTTAATATCAATGTAGAATCTTTCTCTCTCTCTCTTTCTCCCTCTACTAATTTTTCCTCCATCTTTTCCTCATTACTTTGCACTCTTTTTGAGATATATCGTCTTTTAAACTCTTTTATCAAATAATTTTCTTCAATACCTGGTGAAGTAATATATCTAAGAAACACTATTCACTTAATAATTATTCACCATCCCATCATCTTCTGTAACTGTCCGCTATTTAATTGGAATTCAAATTCAAACTAGGGTTATACCAGGGGAAAGGTAGAGGTAACTGGTTTTAAAAGCTGAATTCACGTTTTAAGTCTTAAGCTAGATGAGCAAAAGAGAGCCAAAAAAAATGTTCAAAGCAAGTTGCAGCTGAGTTCATTAGGGAATAGACAACAGAGGAGTTGGCAACCATGTTCCTCCTTAGGATAAATATGTGCATATATCTGAGGTGCCTTCTGTGCACCCATCAGCCAATAGAGTAACAGGGCTGGCTGTCGCCACAGCATACAGCTGGATGACAATTCAGGGGTTGAAGAAACTGGCCGAATCTTCTTTCTCAGGAGACATGACTGACATCTGGCACAGCTTGGCAAGCTTACGGTAGCATCCTTGCAGTGGACTCAAGCAGGAACTTCAAACTTCAAAAGCAGCTGCATCTCTAAAACAACCAGCCCCTTACATACAGGAAAGTGCCTGAATTGCTAGACCATATGTTTCACTACTTTATTTTTTAATTATTCCTTGTTTTTTTAGGACCAGAGAAACTGATTTGAAACTCAAATTACAGGTTAGTGAATATTTTCATATATACCCAGAAAGTAAATCATATATAAAGTCTATCAAAATCAATTTCAACTAAATAGCAAGAACATACACATGACTAATGGATCGTCCATGATTTTAAGCAAGCAGAAAATAATCTTAGCTTAAGAAATAAGGTTAAATTATATTCTGTTCAAAATAGACAAAGCTTGGTGGTATAAATATTGAGCTTGATTTTGCTGGGCTCTGGTAATTCAATTTCCTTCTTCTGTCCTCTAATTCAGCCTTGGCTCAAAGCCTTGCATTATAAAGAAGAAAAGTTATTCAACTTGGTTAAACTTGAGAGTTCACATGTTAAAATATTTCAGGGGATTAAAACAACAAAATGGGCTATGATAAGAGCAAGGAGACTTTAGGGCTAGTGAGCCCCAGATTTTAAAAACAAAATAAAATTTCTGTAATATTTAGAAATATGCCCACTGCTGCAAAATCCTAAATATTGCAGGAATTTTATTTTGCTTTTCCAAGAAAGGCATAGAGAGTTCAGCAGATCCTTATTTCACATAGTGGGCCATTTGCTAATGAATCAGCTTACATTAGAAATATTTCCCTTTTAGTCTCATTTTTTATTTGAATTGATTATTATTTGAGTATTGGTTAACAGATTTACTAAAATGTATCAGGACTTTTGAAATTTGAGTGACTCCTTACCTCAAAATCTCCCTACCTAGAATATAGGAGAAACAGGATTTATTATTATTATTATTTAAGCCTTAAGCTAGAGAAGTAAACACAATTGTCATCATTTATATCTTGACCTAAGTATTGCATAATTTAACCTAGAATATGTACAACAGTCCTCAAAAATAATAAAATGTTCCCTTTTCAAGTAGCATAAACTGTACCTGTGCCCTCTTTAGAATGTAATTAGATGGAGGAAAAGCAAGGGGAAGCTTTCTTCTGTCTCCCTTTAGATGTTGCCAAAGGGGTACATGCAATTTGTTATTGCCATATTACAACTCTTGCCATCTTACAAATGTGAATAAAGATGCTGTAACACACTGAGACTGGAAGGGTTGAAATAGAGCACATCAGGTACTTGATTATTGAATCAATGAATGAATCTCAGAAACTTTCCTGATGTCATTTTATTGTCTAAGTAAATAGCCTCACTGTTTAATCTGCTATTAATTTTGTTTGTGTTACTTGCAGTAAAAAGCATCTTGGTACATTTAGAAAAGATGTGTTTTAAGATAGAAAGAGTGTTATACCACACTAAATGGTATTGAGAAGCCACTGAAGCAGCCAGTCAAGAAGTAAAAGACTGTTTTTAGAAAGATGAGGGAAGGGGTTCGTAATCTTGGCACACGTGAATGCTGAGCTGGCAGGATAGGCCTGGAACCAAGGAACTGCCATATCTTGTGGCTATGATAAGATATTTAAGACAATATTATTATGAAAACATTCCAAATTAAAATATTTGTAAAATAGGTATTTGCAAACTAGCTACATTGGTCCATTGATAAATTTCAACATCTGCCAAACATTACTTGGAAAATATTTTCCAGAAGATATTTTTTTGTTATTTTCTACTTTGAAGAAGTTTATTTCACACCATTTTTTTTTCTGATACTGATTAGAGAGAAGGGCAGGTTTTCATTGGAGCCACTCTAGGTTTACATTTTAAAAATGATTAATTTTATCTTATAAGGCACATGTTTTCTATCTTCACAGTGGAATTGAGAGTTAGAAAGATATACATCCAACTCATTTATAAGTCATTGAGCTTACCAAATTATTTTTTAAAGGAGAGCAAAATTATGTACTATTACAATAGTTCAAAACCATTTCCTCAAAACTCTTTCTACTGACTTTGGAAGGCTTTTTCATGGGAATTTCTTTTTTTTTTTTTTTTTTTTTTTTTTTTTTTTTTTGGGGGGGGATTTTTTT
>NW_016810891.1:497954-503678 GCF_001698545.2 Rhinopithecus bieti | reverse complement strand
TTTTTTTTTTTTTTTTTTTTTTTTTTTTTTGGTTTGAGGAGGAGACATTTGTGTGTAGAGGGAGCTACAAGTATCTACTGGTTCTAAGGCTCTCAACTCAGCTATTTCATTATTATACAATCAGAGACAAAGTCTAATAAAAATTCAAGTGAAAACTTTTTCTTACCTCACACAGGCTTTTCAATACTGATGAAGAGCAAACACAATTATGAATAGAGGTAATCTCATTGACTTATTATACATTAAATTTAGACAAGAAATCCTTTCCTCAAGTGTATTTTATGCACTTGTGATTAATTAAGTACCTAGAGCACATAACTGGAGACCTCAATTGTTAAATGATAAAGTAAAGAAAATATCAATGGTATACAAATTTTTTTATAAAGAAACATACATGTAGTTAATTTTAATAAAATCTCCCTATTTATGAAAAAAACATTTTATTTCTAATTCTATTCAAAGATTATTTCCTCACTGAAGTCCTTTTATTGTCCTGAGCACAGTCTCACCCTTAAGACTTTTCCACATCTAAGTAAACACATTGCATTAATTGTGAAAGAAACGCATATCATTGTATTGTGTTTAGATTTTCTGTCTATGTTCAATGGACTACTATAATGAATATATTGTGAATAGATACATCAATATGACAGGAAATAAGTGAATGGGAATTAAGAACTCTGTAATCTGAGAGTCACTAAGTAAGCTCCCTTACAACTACATTTAAAATGTTCAAGAACAGATAATTTTAACAAGATAGCAATTCAAATGTAGCATTTTACACCAATGCCTGTAAGTCAAAAATTACCATTACTTCAGTTGAAATACAGTCATACATTATTTGAATACATAATTTCTCACAGCTTCTGGTAAATAGTGACTCACAAACAAATCACATTTATACAAAGAAGTAAAGAACAAAGTGCCTATACTTCTTTTTGCCAGAAATCTGGCAGAAGAAGGGATGGAGTTTAAATTCTACTGCTTTGATTAAATGGAGGTAATATTGAATTGTTTCTTGTTTATTTGTGTGTTTGTTTTGAGGGCTTTAATGGAAAGTTGGAAATTTCTAGTTGCATTAGAAGACCCATGTTGAGAACTATTGAGAGTGATCTATAAATTGTGTACCTTTCAATGAGCTTCAAAGTCTTTCTGCACAAACATTTTTTGTGCTTTTGGATTTTTCATGGTTACCAACAGTTAGAACTGCTTTGTCTAACAGTGGAAACAGACTCCTTTAAGCATGATTCGGTTCCCCATTCTCATTTTCATTTCTTATTAAAAACTGAATATAAAATATGTCAACATGTGCCTTGAAGTCAGAAACATGCTATAATTAATTTTCTTCATGCAGAAAACTTGACTTTTAAATCAATTCTTGCTACCTGTTTAAGTAAGTTGTTAATACGAAAACAAATATTTATTTATTTTCCACACTATATACTAAGAGAAAAATGAGATTTGTTTGTTTCCTTCTGTTACAGCTAGAAACAATTTTACAAGACTGGAAAATTATGTATACGTGAACTGTTTGTGTTTTCTGATATTACAAAAGCTAACATTTCAATTGCAGATCCTGGGACACTACATAGCTAATTGCATACGACTTCTTTATGTGTTAAATTCTTTTTAAAACTTGTTTTGTTTTAAGGTCATTGTAAAAAGTCATGATTTTTTGACATTGTTGTTACTGTGTTGAGAGATCTGAAGGTGATCTAGTATAGTGAAAACCTATAGGTTTTGTACTCAGAAAACTTTGGAGGGAAATTCTGGTTTATTCATTAATTTACTCATTATTTCATTCTAGGTACCAAGTATACAATGATGAAAAAGTTAATGACATTTGATCTCAAGGAATATAATGCTTTATAGGAAATGCAGACAGTCAACAATTAAATGATACCAGGGATATTAAATATACTTTGTAATGAAGGAAATAGATGGATTTCTAAGAATGAAAATAGCAGGAGAAGCTAGCCTTACATTAGGTGGTTGAGGAAATTCTCCAGGGAAAAATGTTTAAGTTGAGAACAAAAAAATAAGAAAGACCCAGACATGAGATGAATTGTGAGTTTACAATTTCAGGAAGAGAGATCATATTGCGCAAAATCTGAGTGACCCAACCAGAGTGGGTAAAGGAGAAAATGACATGTAATAAGGTTGAAGAAACTGTGGAAACAGAGATAGATACAATAAGGAAAGGAAAGAATGAGAATGAGTTAGTTATGTCATATTTCTATGACATCAAAGTGTCAATGTCACATAGACAGGCATTGAGTACAAGGATAAGAAGACAATAAATAGGTATGAAACTCTTACTTTATATGATTTTAAATCTATGGAAATAAATGTCATGATTAAATGAGAAAGTATAGAGAAATCAGAAGACTTATGACAGAATCTGAAGAACTCCAGTAGTTATAGTTTGGATCAAGAGGAAGAATATAGTAGACAGCTTGGAGAAAAAAATCAGTAACTGTGGTGTCAGAAGAGAAAGGAATAAATAATTTTAAGAATTATAACATTTTAAACAGCTTTGGAGAGGCAATAAAAGGTCAAGAATGATGAAGAATGAAACAATTCCAGGATTTTAACACAAGACATTAACATTGACAAGAGTGGACTCGAATGGTAAGACGAAAAGTTATGTTAGAATAAATTGGATAAGAACAGCATAAAAGGTGAAAAAGGTAAAAGCAAATATAAAGACAATGTTTTCTCAGCTTTTATTTATAAGAGAAGATAAATATTATAATAGTTGAAAGAGACTTGAAGTCAGAACAGGATTCTTGTAATGTAGGAGTTGCTGGACCATGACTGTATGTGTTCGTGGAAAGGAAGAATGCAGATATAAATGCTGATTCTTGATTAAAAACTGTGAGAGAAATGTGAAATAATTCAAAACAGATAAATATCCTTTGACAGGAAGAGAGGTACTTTCTCTATTAAAAAGAAAATAACAAAAAAGAAAGTAGGTCAAGAAACATGGGGATTTGTATTTTTTAATAGAAAGATGAAGGAGCTCTATTTGGTAGTTTTTATTTTTTAAACAAAATATGTTGCAAATTGTCTGCTGCAGAATAGTTCATGAGAAGATATGAGATAAATGCAGTAAGTTATATGAGTCTCAATTAACTTGTTTTTTAAACGTTGTAAAAATATCAAGTAGCAGTCATATTTTTGGACTATGATAATAAGACACCATATAAATTTATGCCAACTGAATCAGTTTTTTTCACCTTCCAGTCCTCCTAAACTTTCAGATACTATGACTTGGTTTCCATTGAGTTGCCTTCAAATCTGTAGAACGTTTATGTCATTTCAGCAAGTATATTTTATTATTGGAAAGTTATAAAAACAAGTTAAATTATTTATCCTAATAATCTACAGTAAACCTCCAATAAACTAAAATCTATTGAACATTTTGCTATAGTTTTAACTTTTTATTTCTCCACTGCACAATGCCAGTAACAAAGTTTAACTGAGTACCAATTTACAGTAGATAGATGGAAAATTATATATAATCTACTTAGGTAGCACTTGCTGTCACCAGGGTTCATAGATTCTGCATTTTACAGATGAAGAAAGGTAAACACATTAAAGGCTTGTGGTTATTTTCCAAAAGTCTTCAAGTAGTGAAAAGAAACACCACAGCTAACATTTTAGGGTTTCTGATCCTCAATGAAGTAGGTTTTTATTATAATACATTATCTTTGGCTGGGTGCAGTGCCCTACAGCTTTAATCCCAGCACTTTGAGAGGCCAAGGCAGGAGGATGGCTTGAACTCAGGAGTTCAAGGTTGCAATGTGCTATGATCATGCCACTACATTTCAGCCTGTGTGGCAGAGCAAGACCCTCTCTCAAAAGAACAAAAAGTAAACATTTCCTTTTATTTTTCAATTATGTGTTCAGGAGTAAAGGAGATAAGCTGTGTTCATTTGGAGATTATTGTCATGCAATTGATTTCTCTGAAATACACCATAAAACTTGGTAGTATTAGTAGTTATTTTGATAATTTTACCTAATTACTAAACAATTATGTCAGCACATAAATCAACATTTATTAACGATAATGAGAAATAGAAAAATGGAATTGATTCACTATATATTTAATGATAAAAATGTTATTACTTTAATGGTAAAAATTAAACTGTTAATATACTGAAAATGGTTTTAAAGCATATTTTATAGCTTGAATTGTTTTATAACTTGAATTGTTATAAAGCACATTTTATAACTTAAATTGCTTTAAAGCACATTTTATAATCTGAGTGATACATTTTCTTTAATTGACTTGACAGGTATAATTTTCTAGGTCATCTTAAAAATACATAAAGTAAGTTATTTTTCTTCCCACACTAAAATAATAACTAAATACACCACCTATTTTGCAATCAAAGCTCAATTCTAAATTGCCCTAATAAACTTCAAAAAATGTAATGATAAAGATGATCAAAAATGTTTATGAGCCTGAAGGTCAAATTGAATTAGATTTCAGACTACACAAAGGCTAATAAAAATGAGAGCACAAGAAGTATTTGGATTGTATTTTTAGAACTTATGGAACATTTTCTCCCTAGAGTAGAATAGTTTAGATTGAACCTCTGAATAAATTACTTTACTTTTATGAACAATACAAAAAATTAAGCTAAGTTCAAATAACAACAGTAAACGATATGCTGTAACCTGTCTGAAAAGCTGGAAGATCAACAAGTGGTTGTGATTGTACTTATAAATAAAGCACTTCCTTAGGTTAGCATTTTAAATGTTCTACAAGTAATTTAATATGCAAAGATCAAAGTTTGGACTGTCAGTCA
Source organism: Rhinopithecus bieti (assembly GCF_001698545.2). Classification (NCBI taxonomy): domain Eukaryota; kingdom Metazoa; phylum Chordata; class Mammalia; order Primates; family Cercopithecidae; genus Rhinopithecus; species Rhinopithecus bieti. Next base: position 498,861 of record NW_016810891.1, on the reverse strand, counting down.
ATGCAAAAATTATAAATTTCAACAGCATAAAAGGCCAATACATTTTGATTTTTACAAATTAGTTCTCTATTGATTACAATAATAATAGCCTAAATTTTCCAAATGTATAGCACAAGTATTCACAGATGTTGTAGTGAGCATATATATAATCACCTGCATACAAAAACCTGGTATCTGTTAAATATTAACTCCTGCATTGTTTTTTTTACCTCAATTCCAGTTTTGCAAGCTGTTCTAATACTCCTATTCAAAAGCACGTACTTTTGTGACAAGAAAAATGAAATATGAGAACAATATTTTCAACTGACAAAGGAGCATAGAACTTGAGGTATTCTATTGACCTCCCTTGAAATAACAATCTATGTGACTGTGATTCTATATCCCCAATTCTGCTGAATGAAATCCCAGTCCTGTTTACCATGTAGCACAATAAGTTACCACAAAATATGAAGCAAATATCAGGAAGAACATACCTTGCTGTCACTGGATTTCTAACATCACATCTTACCCCCTGGGACAGCTAGATGTTGCAGAGAGAACAAGAGCCTTGGGAATGTATAGAGCTATGCTTGAACAATGTTCTTCCATTAACGAGCTCTGTGACCCTAATCACATTGGATACTCAATAATTCTTAACTGATAAAATGAAAATATTAACAAACTTGTATCCTGAATCCATGTGAGCATTAAGATAGAGTATACATTGTGTTTAATGAAGTGTCTGGCCCATGACTTAGCATTTTCATCTTATTTTAAATAAAACCATGGTTACGCTTCTACATTCAGGTGCATATATAGATGAATTAAAATTATGTAATGAGAATATGCAAAGTAAACAAATTCTTTGTCTTCTTTCTCTCTCTCTTTTTTTTTTTTTTTTTTTTTTTTTTTTTTTTTTTTTTTTTTA
>NW_016810891.1:482582-497380 GCF_001698545.2 Rhinopithecus bieti | reverse complement strand
TTTTTTTTTTTTTTTTTTTTTTTGCTTTTGTTTTTGTTCTTAATATTCTTGGTGTTTAGTATAGGTAATTCCTTTATATATCCTGAGTCTGGCATTCAGTCCAGCAGAAAATGATGCTTTTGATGCTTGGAAAAGCAAATTATAGCTGAACAATTTGATCCAAATAAGCTGAGAAAGTGCGTCAAATATTCTTTATTTCTAGGATTGGGTTTTTCTGCCAGTGAATGTCACCTATTAGTGCTGTAAATGAACAGCCCTGTGATTTCTGTGAATCTATTGAGGATCTCACTTTCTCTGAGAACTGTGAATCCTTTAAACTGGCATGAAAAATATTCTAACAGACAGAAAATCAAGTTCAAAACTAAAAACTGAGCTGAAGAAAGCACCTATTGATACACTCTCAGATCACAGAATTTTGAGCCTGAAAATACCTTAGACTATTCTCGTGCTCTAGCGAAGAAAATCATAGGGCTAAGGCCTAAAGGTTTGGATAAAAATCATCAAGCCAACTTCATCAGATTATGAGCAGCAGGCAGGTGTCCTGAAATACAAGTGAATAATTTTATTTTCTCTGACACCCAATTGTCTTGTCTCACCTTTTGTTATGGGCAAAAATTCTTTTAATTTTGCCAATTTCTGGGATTTCTCAAGAAGTTCTACTAGGGTATGGTAAGGGAAGGGAAATAGGATCTAACTGAAGAATAACTTACATGAAAAGTCTACACTTCTATCGAGGAGAGTTTGGAATTCAGGGTAAAACCCATTTTGGAATAATTACATAATATTTAATATTATCCTAACATCCCCTAGGCAGTTTGAAAAATATTCTCCCTGTTTCATAGCTGATGCACAGTGCTGCTAATACCAAAAGCCTACACACTATTTTAACAATGTATTGATGTAAAGCATATTATGAGAGCAGTAGCCTTATCATTTTTGTTCTGCCCTATCAGTCCTTCCACGATCGTCAAAACTGTAAATGAGGCATCTCACTGTTTTCATTTACTATTGATGGTTCTAATGATAATAGACAAGGGCTCAAATTAAATTTGGGGAAAACAAAATATTTGTCAAGTAATTAAACTTATAACTCATTACTGTAATCCTCCAATAATCGACAGCTGTATCAAGGACTGTGTTGAAGGTCATTTCTAATAAGGCAGTTCTTTGCCCAGGGAGAAAAAAAAAAAAGCACAGAATGCTTATCAGTTATTTTAATGCATGTTATTGGTTATAAACCTAACTCAGACTTTTAAATGCACTATACTAAATCATAAATCTGAGAGGCCAGGGATACTTTAGGTATCAGTTGAAGCTTCATTTGGAATGCAAAAGGACTACTAACATTTTGTCGTAAATGTGTTTTTTTTTCTCTCTCTCTAATATCTTCCTGTGATGCAATATTAACCTCACTTGCAACTCCAGGAGGGGCTTCTTGGAAGTTTCAAGAATGCAATAGATCTCAGCCTCATATTTTATGTTTCCAAGGCAGTTGGAGAAAGCTAACGTATTTAATCATATTTCTAGTAAATAATATGATATACATTCAAGTTGGAATCACTTAGGTCATTTGTCAAACTCAACAAATCATTATGGGCAACCTATTTAGAATCTACCCTGGACTTGGGATGGGAGAGTCGATTCTACTCGAACCTTACAGTTTGAAAATTTAGTACTGTTAAGAAGAGAAATAAGGGCAAGTGTGTTAATTAAAAAAATATATACATCAAGAGACAATCTTGAAACCTCTTCACTTCAGTTCAAAATAACCAAACAAACTGTGGTTTCCTAGTTTTCCATGCTAATATCCAGTAAGGCAGTTTAAATGGTTCACATTTTACCAAGCATAATATTTAAAAAAGCAAATAATGTGGGACGTCTTCCTCATATAAGATCCAAATTCTTAGTATCAGTTTTCAAAGTTAAGAAAGATGGTACTAAAAATGTTATTATTTAATCAGGATTGACTGAAAAAAAATGCCTGGTCAAATTGTATGTTTGCAGATCTATATACAAAGCAATAAACCTTTTATTTCAAAATGTGTATTTATCTGTAATTCTGCAAATTATACTTAACATTTGCTTTTCTTAATATATTTGTAGAAAAAACAATGCTTGCAGAAAATGAGTTTTCTAAACAGTAGTTCTTTTTTTCAGAAGCCTTTAACTATGAAAATTATTTTAAACTTCTTTTTTAAAAGTAGCCTCAAAAGTCTTCAGATAGAGACCTACATAATTGTGCATTGTTTCCATCCTCCAAATGTGTTAGAAATGCCACATTTTATGTTTTTTAATTAGTCAGACAAGTGAAAGGCTTCAAAGTTTGAACATTCCCATCATAAGTGTATCTTGACATTTTAAAGAAAGAAACATAATAAGAATGTGTACGAACAGAATCATGGGAATTGACAGGTCAACAACTCTTTATTTTATTTTTTTTTTAAGAAAACTTATTTTGCTAGCAGTGGAATCAAAGAGAAAAATGTAATAGTCACAGTGTATGAGGCACTTTTTAACTTTATTATACTCATCTTAATCTTGATAAACACACATATGACAATCTTCTGAATAGCATCAAATGGAAGCCATCACTGCCCTATTTTACAGATCCAGAAAGAGAAATGACACAAGAAACTTAAAGTAACTTGCTTTAAATGTCAGAGTTAAAATGGCAAAGTAGCAGCCGAGCATAGTGTTTGAGAGTGCAGACTCTTGAGGGGCATGGCCGGGATCCTAATTCTGGTTCTGATAATACTGGCTGTGTGCCTTTGGGATATTGTTTCTCAGTTATTAAATGATTAGATGAAGACAGTATACTTGTAACAATGTCTGAATCATATAAAGGGCAATGTGAAAGATTTCATTAGAAAAAACAGATGGTTTTTATGGTACTGCACTGCCAAGGAAGTTGTAATTATGATAGGACTGATACATTGGTACAATGATACAATCTCTCAAAAATTCACTTGCTTATCAAAATTGAGATATATATATATATATATATTAGATATATATTATATTCATTTAATTACATAATAATGTATCAAGACACAGAAGCCCAGTGAAAATGTAGAATATCTTCTTAAAGCATCACTTTTTCTATAAAAGATATATTTGATAATGTTTTTCTTTAAAAAGATATATTTGACAATGTAAAATTCACATTTTTAAAGATATGCAGTAACACAATAAAGTTCTAGTTTTTAGTAAACTGCTATGGGTTCTGCCTTAAATTTGTAAAAAACTGTTGTTTTTATTATTTTATGAAAATTTGGATAAAAATTTGGGGCTAACACTGACTTCCTAATGTCTTTGAGACAGAGAACAACTTCTCTATAAATTTGTTATTTGATTTAATGTTGACTTCATTTTTAAAAATCTATTATTAGAATTCTCTGCAGTATAGATACACTTCATGAGAAACTGAACTCTGCACTGAAAACTCTGACGGATAATGCAATTGGTAACCTTAGGATCTATTAGCATGACACTATCTTTTCTTGATGAATTTATGACCAGATATGGTAACATATCATACAGAAAACTTACAAAGAAGTTTCTGACTAATATAGTCACACTAATTGGATTCAAAGACGAAATAAATACATAGAAACCAATAAAAATGCAGTAGGAAGAAAGAAATAATATATTTAAAGATATACAATTTTTATCTTAAATTTAGATTGCTTTTTTCTTTTTGGAATTGTAGAACAAAAAAATTATACATTTCCCAAGCATGAAGAACTGCCTATTGTGTTCTATGCCTTCAAAAACAGCAATTTGTGGAGCTTTCTCTCTAATATTTTTAAAAACATATACTCTCTGTCAAACCAAAGAACAAAAATTTTAGTGGGTATTTTTAGAAAAGTAATTTCCTTCAATATGTTTTAATAAAATACAAATTTTTATGCTTTTATTTATTTTTATCAAGCACTTTCAAAGTGAAATTTAATATATATTTTTCTTTTCTTAGTCTATATTAATAATATTGAGGAAATAGATAGAGGAAGGAGTGAGACACAGAGAGAGAGAATGTCCTATACTAAAAAAAAGAGTTCATATTGTTTCTGTCAGGATCCCACTTAACGAATTTTTCGTGGGCTCGATCTCCATTTTACAGATGAATATAAAATTAAAATAAATAAAATAAATTACATTAGATGTTAAGTGAGATAGATCCTGTAAGCTTGTCCTAGGGTGCCACTGCATATCATTTCTGATCTGGACTTCAAGATTTCCAGGAATCAATTGTTACTCAAAGACTGAGTGAGAAATGAAAAGGACGCAATTCATTTTCTAATATATTGATGTTAAGCAATTTTTGAAGTACTCCTTGAGCATTATTTATGTTTTGATGTGTGGCTTTGATCAAGGGTAGCATAATGACTATAATTCTTTACACTCCACTGTGTAGCATGTTGAAAATCATGCTATTTATTCCTATGATCTAGGAGCAATGCTTCTTATTTTCTAGAATATATGCAGTTTGTGTTTAAATGACATGAGCTTCAAAATTCTACTTCCATATTGTAGATTGCCATGTATATATGTTCTATTTTTTATTTTAAATACTTTAAAACCATAGACTTTGGGAGGCCGAGACGGGCGGATCACGAGGTCAGGAGATCGAGACCATCCTGGCTAACCCGGTGAAACCCCGTCTCTACTAAAAAATACAAAAAACTAGCCGGGCGAGATGGCAGGAGCCTGTAGTCCCAGCTACTCGGGAGGCTGAGTCAGGAGAATGGCGTGAACCCGGGAGGCGGAGCTTGCAGTGAGCTGAGATCCGGCCACTGCACTCCAGCCTGGGCGACAGAGCGAGACTCTGTCTCAAAAAAAAAAAAAAAAAAAAAAAAAAAAAACTGTAGACTGATTGCCTAGAGTAAGTTAACTTACAGGTACATTTTGTAAATATTATTATGTTTTTGGAAATGTGTTTAGTAGTTCTCTAGTTAACAGCAATTTATAGAAGATGTTCCCTAATTAAGACAAATCTTTCAATCCTAATGTTGACATTTCTAAATATATTGGAATATGGAATGAATCATACTTATGAGTAAAGCGCTGCATAATATAAATCTCCTTGAACAAATGCACTGGTGAAAATACAATTTGTGCTGTTTATTTTTTGTTTGTAGTCACAATTTTTATATCATACTCACATCCTTGTGACTAGAAGTTATCCAAGATGCTTTACAAATAATATAGGATAGCTACGAACCAATTCATATGGATGCATAAACTAAGCAGAATAAATGCTGGCCAAAAAAAGATAGTGGAACTGTAATGTGTACCTGCTGACTGTCAGCCTTGCCTGTGATCCGGCTTAAATACACATTGGTCCAAATCGCTGCCAACTTGATTGAAAGAAGTTAAAAAACATATTACATTAAAGTAGCATCAAATGTAATGAAAATCAACACTACTTAACATAGCAACAAAATGTAAAGTGTTGTGTAATTAGTTTTATTTGCATTTATATTTATGTAATTTATATTTATATTAAGTAAATTTATATTAATGTATATTTATATATACATATATATGTTTATGTATATTCATGTACACATATATATGTTTAAGTATATTTATGTATACATATATATGTTCATGTATATTTATGTATACATATATACATATTATTTATTTATATTTATATATTATGCAAATTTATATTTATATTTATGTAATTTATATTTATTATGTATATGTATATTTATATTTATACTGTTGGTTAACTANTATTTATGTAATTTATATATTATGTATATGTATATTTATATTTATACTGTTGGTTAACTAGTTAAAACAATTTTAGCAGCTGGAAACAATATAACGCTTGTTATCCTGTTTTTATGAATCCAGGCACGGCATAGCAAGATCTTTTGCTTAGCATCTTTTCAGGTCAAAATCTAGGAGTCTGCCAGGACTGCACTTTCACCTAAGTATATCTGTCCTGTTTCAAGGTGATTCAAGTTGTTGGCAGAATTCGGTTTCTTGTGGTTGTAGAATTGAGGTTCCTGTTTTGTCACTGGATGTTATCCAAGGATCCCTCTCAGCTAGTAGAAGCCTCCCTCAGGTCCTAGGCACCGGACATTCTCATGATATGGTAGCTGGCTTCTTCACTTCCAACAGAGGGATCTCACTCCAGTCTATTATCACAGGGTCTTAAATAACATAATTGAATCAAGGGAAAGACTATCCCAACGTATTCTCAAATCCCATCTACAATCAGGAAATAGGACACAGGACAAGAATCCTATGGGCCATCTTAGAATTCTCTCCACCACATTTAGAACACAACTATGTGGTGAATGTGCAATGTGTGGTGCATTTATGCAATCTCGGTGAACTGCTGTAAATAAAACACAATATGAAGACATATTTTCTAAAATTACTGCAGAAATCGGTACAATATCTCTACAAATTTGCCTTGGATGTTTAAAGAACTCTTCTTTATGGTTCTACGTTGTTGAAAATATTAAAAAGTAAGTATCAAAATGTTAAAAAACAAAATTCAATGTGTCCCCATACAAAATCAAAACACAGATACGTCAAAAAAAATTAGCTAAACACAAAAGTTAGAAATTCCAATTACATAAATGTGTAATATGAAATTCAAATAAGAAAACAATAGGATTTGTATCAAATAATACTTTTGGAAATACTAAAAATTGTATTTAGGGAAAACTGAGACTCAGTCCTCAAGAATAACTCAAGTTTTGGAATGAGAAAAAGGAAAGATGAAGTTGTTATTTATTCAGATGAAACAAGACTATATATGGTGAGGGTCTGAGGAAATATTTTAGATATAATTGTTGTCTCTTTCAGAGTAAAAATTATCTTTAAATATAACAAGTGTTTAATAAGATTTTATTATGGATCTAAATGATGCTTAAATGTAAGAGTAAGAAGAATGAAATGCAATCGTTGCTTTTTGGTTTTAGTTATCTTCTGTATTTAGGGCTGAAATTATACTAAATCTACTATCTCCTCCTGTTCTCGTCAATCTTTTATAAGAAATTATTTTTAAAACTTTAATTTAAATGTTCATTGTTTCTTTTCTCTTTGCCATCACTCCTCATTAATTTTATTCTAATGCAAACCAATTTCTGTCCACAGATCTATGTAAACAATGTTTATGACTATGAGACCTGTAAGCTATGAGGGAAAGGAGAAAGTCCATAAAAATGAAAAGAAAGAATTGCTTCACAAAAATTAGCATAGACTTTTGAAGATAACCAAAATTTACATGAAAAGATGAAAACTTTGGAAATATAGACAGTGATGACTGGCAATTGTATGAGGAGCACTATACAGATAAATCTTAGGAAACACTGAATTCGCTGAATATAAATAGGTGAATTTTGTAACTCATTGCACTCTGTTGAATTTTAACTGTCTTTTCTAAACCTTTTTTCATGAACTTGTAAAATCCTCCTTTTTCCTATGGGTTTATTTCTAAGTCTGTAAAAAGTTTTCATAGGATCTCAAAATCCTTCATCAGTATTGTTGTTATATTTGATGATACAAAATAACACCATTGACTGTGTTTGTATTAAATTCATGAAAGTAAAAGAAGTGCAGTACAATGACATTTAAAATAAAGTCCTGAATTGAAAGGTGGGACAGAACACAAAAAATGATTGATATCTGCTAAATAAAAATCTCTTTCAGGATGCAAATAATGGTATGTGGAACACTACTAAGTTTGCTTGTTAGAAGAGAAAAACCTATTTCTGCTCTTAGAATATTTCATTCAGCAGTTAGGCAAATAAGGACATTTTTGAATGGCAGGACTCCTGAAACATATCCTAACAAGTCGTCTTGTTTGATTTTTCTTACAATTTTGATTGCTTATTTCTTTTTACATCTATAAAACCATCTGATTAGAAACAATTTACAGGTATTAACAATAAAGAAGAAAGGACAGAACAATTTAGAACACAGTAAGTCCTATTTCCCACTCTCCCTTCTGAAGAAATGACAACTTGTGTAAAACGAAATTCTTCATCTTTACCAAAAATAGCTCCTCCTCATACTTTTAATATTTTACTAAAGTCCTCTCATTCTTTCAGTTTTCAAATTTCAGAAACAATTTTGACAGCTACCTGTTTTGTATTACATATAAAACTATTGCTTTAAATATGCCAATTATTTCTTTTAAGTTTTATAAAATATGGTCCTGTTTTCATTTTAGTTGATATCATTCTAATTTAGTTCTTACAGTTTCTTTTATACAGGACTTCACTAACATCCAACTGATCTCCCTTCCTTGAATTCTCTATTTCTTCTTTCCTTTTTTCCTTCTGTTCATCCATCTTTCTTTCCTTGCCTCCGAATTTATCTTGATTTATAATTACAATGTCATTCACACTGTTCTGCCTGAATTATATGGGTTAAAAACTATCGTACTCATTATTCTGGTTGTATACGTGTTCACTAGCCTAAAACTGACAGTCCTTTTCTTGTCTTTAAATATCAAATTTAAGGCTCTGTTCAAAGAAGTTTAACAATTTTCTTAATATAATAGAGTAATTCAATTTATTATTTTTTCATGATTCTTTTCTTATGTACTTTGTATCTATTACACAAGATATTAAGCCCTTCCTAGGATAATTCTATACCTGAAATATAACTGGTTTTAGGTAAATATGTATTGAATAACGATTAAATGAAAAACCTTTAACTATTTTATAACAGATTCAAGACTATCTCATTGTCTAGATGATTACTGAATAACTCCATGGATCACAATTACCTATGGATGCAAAGAGTTTTTTTCTAATGATGACTAAAATAAATACCTGCATACTTCTATGTTCATTTCAGGGAAACAACTTCATAAGAAGTTCTATAAAAACACTATTTTATATTATTTAAAAATAGTAGTATGATAAATTAATGATTTCCCCTTTACTATATTCAAAACATTTCAGAATACTATTGAATTATTTCCTTAAGAAAACCTCAAACATTAAATATAGACAAAGGCTAATCCTCTATGAAAGATAATCTAAAAGAATAGAATAAAATAATGCAGAACTCTGACCCTGAGTTTTCCTGGATTATGGGTAGACTAATTCTTTACTTACACCTGTGTATGATATGTATATGGGAAAATGTAAATCTCTACACAAAATCTTTATGCAAAGCCCACACATTTATGAAATGCCTACTATGAGTTTCTCTCAGAAACCCCTAGTATTTCTGCCAGTCAGGAAGGAATATGAAAGGATTGCAACTTCATAGGCTGATGCCATGAAACCTTCTGAGGGGTCATCAATATTGATCACTCCTTAATGCTGATTCCAGATCATTAAGCCTTTGATTAAATGAAGCCACACTAGCAATTTTGTGATTAAAAGCAGGATACCATTGTGGCAAGAAGTTTTCAGGACGGAGTTTTCTTCTCCTTGGTGTTTCAACAAGGCCATAAGGAGATTTAGCTCAGCTGTCAAAATGAGTGCAGTGGCAAATAACTTCAAGACACTGAGGAGAAAGCTCCATGTTCTATGCATAATCCGAGCAGTCTGGAGCTCAACATCTGTTGAAACTCTCCTTCGGAGGACTAATCTCTCAGAAAATAAAATACAATTTTGAGTTTGAGATTTTTTTAAAAAATTGTATGCTGATACAATGCTTTAAAAAGCCTTTTTTAGTAACTTCTAAATGTCAACCTATACATAGACTATGACCCTCCAATTTCACTCTTAGATAAATCCTAACAGAAATGCATGGATATTTTCACCAAAAAAACACATAAATTAATATTTGGAGGAAATGTGCAAATAATGACTCAAACATAGAAACAATCTTAATTGACCTGCTCCAGTAAAAATGACCTTCAATAGCTGACTTAATTTAAAAATATGAATAAAACCAAATTCTACAGAAAAATAAATATAAGACATTGTTATACACATTGTATGTATGAATATCACAGAAATATACAAAAAAGTGCATTACAAAATATACAAAAAATAATATAGATTTTATCTATATAAGTATACTGTTAGTCAATGCTAACATATGATAATAAAAGTCAGAATGGAATTTGCTTTGGTGGGTAGTCACTGAACAGGGCTTCATGAGTTCTGCAGTGTTATAATAATCCATTTCCTGAACTGGATTGTGGAACATATCTGTGTTCAGTCTTTGAAAAAAACATCGAGCCACACATATACAATATTTGCACTTGCTTTTTACACATATGATACTCTAAAATAAATGTTTTCTTACAAAATAAAAGAACAAATGTAAATTATATTCAAATATAAATTATGGAACTCAGGAGGGAGCACTCTGAATTCTGGGGTGCTGATCATATAGAAACTGAAGTCTTAAAAGAAAATATAATTCTTATGGAGAATATGTAGGATAAAGAGACAAACAGGCAGAACTCTGGGATAAGCTAACCCTCAGAGAGCAGAAGATAAAGCAGCAAGACTAGAAAGGAGTAATCAGATTTAAGAAAAATGTAAGGAGTTTGTAAGACCACGTAAATCAGGGGAAAGGAGTTACCGACAGTGTTAAATGTGGAAAGATGTACAATTATTTAAAAAAGAATTAATTTTTGAATTTAACTACAAATATGTCATTAGTGATCTTCATGAGAGTAATGACGTTGTAAGTACTGAAGATAAAGCTTTATTGCAATAATTGAGATATGGTTGGAGAAAGTAGACCTAGTGACTATAAATGAATTAGTCATGAGATTTGCCTGCAAAAAGATAGGACAGTACTGAAAAGAGATGTGTTTTCAAGGAGCAGATGAAAAAAGCGATCTTTACTAGCTATACAATATCAAGCAATTTACTTAATCACTCTGAGATTTTTAAATCCTTATTAGGCAAAAAAAAGCATAACAAAACCTAAGTAACATTGTGAAATAGCATGAAAGTGACTTGTAATTCTGTAAAACACTATGTAAATGTCACTAAAATGCTGCATTAAGTAATAGAAAATAGAACATAATAAAATATATTTTATTAACATAGAAAAATTTTTTCAGGCATAAGAGTAAATATGAAGAACACTATATTTGAATAGTTTATGCACTATTCAAACTCTATATGATTTCAATAGTACTATAGAGCACTATATGATTGTGAGCTCCATTTAGTTTGTGCTTTTTTTCTTTTCCTATTTATGGGTGGCATTTGTAGTCATGTTACATAATTTTAAAAAGTAGGTTAGTGTCAAGGTAGCATAATCACAAATTAAGGGCTGTGAGTTTTAAATTATGTGAAGAAATCAAGAAAGTGGGTGCTCATATATGTGATCTTTTCATAATGAATAAGCAACTTTGTAGTTTATTTTTCATGTTTTATGTAAAATAAACTGCATATGAAATTCATCCAACTGTTAATCACACAGCTAAGAATGAGATAATCGCCAATAACTTTTTATGACATTATAATTACCAATACTAATTCCGTTTTTTACTTTTTTTTTTTTTTTTTTTTTTTTTTTGTTTTTGAGCGGCGGCGCTTGCCGCCAGGCTGGAGTCTGGCCCGGCTCGGTCAGCTCACGTGCAAAAGCTCCGGCCTTCCGGGTTCTCAGCCATCTTCTCTGTCAGCTCCGAGCAGCCTGGGGACTAAGAGGGCGAGCACCTCGCCCGGCCTAGTTTTTTTTGTATGCTTTCTTTAGATCACGAGAGGAGACGCGTTGCTTAGCCGGACTGGGTCTCCATTCCTGGACCTCGTGATCGCCGTCCGGCCTACAAACGTGCTGGGATTCACACGCGGCCTCACCGCGCCCGGCCTACATTTTTATTTAAGCTAAATTTTGGACTACAGGGTGTTTTTGTTTGTTTGTTTTAATGCAAAAGAGATTATATAACCATTGATGTGGAATATTCCAGAGTCTGCAAAAGCCATATTTTTATCTAGTAGTCCAGTGACTGCTGGTTCTGCTTCTTCCTCCTATTTTATTATTCACTATAATACTGATGAGTTTGTGGTAACTGCAGTCACCAAGTGTAACTGAACACATAGTTTATCACATACTTAAGAAAAATTCAGGAATTTATATTAACTTAAATATCGAATTTCTTCTTATTGGACTTAAGTATTTTATCTTTATAATACGTTCTACTAGTAATTTTAAATTATACAGATTTGGTGAAAATGTGACTGCTTCCCCCCATTAGAGACCTCATGATGAATTGATAAACAGTAGTAAAATCACGAATTTTATCTCTCTGCAGTGTTAGCTGTTCCAATTTTATGGATAACTTTGGTGCATATGTATTTCAAAGTCTCTTTGTAACTGATTAATAACTAGAGAAAAGTCTCCTAAAAGAGGGATTTTGATTATTTAAAGCAGATCCTTGCATGAATCGGGGGAGCTGATTGCTCTTTGCGATTGTGTTTTTTTGTGGTTACTTTGGAAATGCCCTTAGGTATCAGTGAGAGCTTCACACCATAGATCTCAGTTAGAAAATCTGACAGCAGTGGCAGCAGCCTGCAAAAAGGAATAAAAGCTGCGTACAAGATCATGTTCTTTTCACACTCAACAGTCACAGTGTCCATCTACATTTTGCTGTTAGATTTAAAACTTAAAATAGTTATGCCACGTTACATGCACACTGCAGCATTTAGTGTCTTTCAAGTTTGGAGTCCATGATCTGGCATAAGATTTTTTTGTATCACTAGAATGGTTTAAAATATGAATGCATACTAATGTGTAGAGAGATAGACAGATAGGTTTTAAATATATTTTATTAATCTCTTCTAATTTAGTATTTCTCTCATAAGAGATAATGTAAGAAAGAAGGCAAATAGACATATAAAAGCAAAGTATAATATTGATATTGGAACTTCTGCAGGTAATCAAAATATTGATTTTGGTCAGAAGTAGAACTTTCCCATTAAGTAAAATTCTTCACTATTTTTGGCACATCATTAATCCAGCCTATTAGTTATTGAAATAATATCATTGATTAAAATTTGTTTTAAAAAGAGGAAAGCATTGTCATGGGCTAAGTGTGCTCTTTCTAAAATTTATATGTTGAATTCCTAGCCCCTCGTAATTCAGAATGTAAACTGTATTTGAATATAGAGTTTTAAAAGAAGTAGTGAAGGTGAAATAAGGCCATTAGGTCTTAATCCAATATAACTAGTATCCTTAGAGGAAGATAATTTGTAGAAAAACGTACGTGGAAATAAGATGACAGGAAGACACAAGATGAAAATGGTCAAGGAGAGAAGCCTGTAGAAGATCGATCCTTCATGATCCTCAGAAAACAAAATTTTGACAAAACTTTTATCTGGGACTTTAAGCCTCCAGAAGTGGGAAAAAATAAATTTCTGTTGTCTAACCCACCCAATTTCTGATACTTTTTATGGTAGCCCTAGCAAATGCATATGGTTATCAATTATAGTAACAGATGCTGTATAGACCTTTAATCAAGATATTTATTAAAAGAATATTGAAGTTATGATTCAAAACACAAGTCTAAACCTATGCATTCAATTGAGTTTTCTCAACACACTTAATTAAAATAATCAAAATGAAAATTATCAAATAACTTCTACATCCATTCTGTAACATAAAAAGGTCACCATAGATATTCTAGCAATATTAAGAAAAGTATTTGATACATAATTAAAAAGGGAGGAATCTACTGGAAAGGCCAACCAGTCTACTAATTTTGACTAATAGAAATATGTGGATGGATGAGAATGAAAATGAACGTCCCAGAGAATTAAACTAACATCTAAGTGGAAATCACCGAGGCTCAGGGTAAATGGAGGAATGAGGAAAATCAGGAAGCTGGTGTGGAGAGATGATTTTCTTTAAAATTGTTCCTTGTTTTTTAAACAGATTTAATGAAATATAATTTATATACCATAAATTCATATATTGTTAGGACAAATTTAACACTTTTAGTAAGTTTAAAGAGTTAAACAACCACACTATCTGGTTTTAGGACATTTCCATCACTCTTAAAAGAACTCTTGCTAAGTATTAAGCTTGATCTCACAAATGACTTTGGAAAGTGGAGTCAGTGGCTTCGACTGGGTATTCACTCTCATAGGCTACCTGGTGACCTCAGCTACCTTATACTACCCCCTTACCTGGAAACACTGCCATCATCCACTATGTGTATGTGTGTGTGTGTGTGTGTGTGTGTGTGTGTGTATATATATATATATATTTTTTTTTTTTTCTATCAATGGAGCTCATGAAGATATCAATTCTATGGCCTTGCCTTCATTTATGACACACATGTCACGCAATTCAGTCATGGTACACTATTCTCCTGGGCAATCATTGTTCAAGGATTATGACTCCTTTAGAGGACACTGCTATGCCCAGTCTACCAAAAAATCTTCAGTACCCAAGTAAAAGCCTCATAAAGAATAAAACCAACTTATAGGAAGCAAATCATACTGATGGAGACATAGAATTCCTTACCTAAAACAAGCCAGTTTCTTAAAATCCTCCATAATGCAAGACAATAAATGACTCCCTCTTTATTTTTTACTTTTTATTTTATTTTATTTTTTACACTTTAAGTTCTAGGGTACATGTGCACAATGTGCAGGTTTGTTACATATGTATACATGTGCCATGTTGGTGTGCTACACCCATCAACTTGTTAGTTACATTAGGTATTTCTCCTAATGCTATTCCTACCCCGTCCCCACAACCAACAACAGGCCCCAGTGTGTGATCTTCCCCGCCCTGTGTCCAAGTATTCTCATTGTTCAATTCCTACCTATGAGTGAGAATATATGGTGTTTGGTTTTCTGTCCCTGTGACAGTTTGCTCAGAATGATGGTTTCCAG
>NW_016810891.1:476404-479196 GCF_001698545.2 Rhinopithecus bieti | reverse complement strand
TGTGTATAGGAATGCTTGAGATTTTTGCACATTGATTTTGTCTCCTGAGACTTTGCTGAAGTTGCTGCTTATCAGCTTAAGGAGATTTTGGGCTGAGATGATGGGGTTTTCTAAATATTCTATCACATCATCTGCAAACAGGGACAATTTGACTTCCTCTTTTCCTAATTGAATACCCTTTATTTCTTTCTCCTTCCTGATTGCCCTGGCCAGCACTTCCAACACTATATTGAATAGGAGTGGTGAGAGAAGGCATCCCTGTCTTGTGCCAGTTTTCACAGGGAATGCTTCCAGGTTTGCCCATTCAATATGATATTAGCTATGGGTTTGTCATAAATAGCTCTTTTTATTTTGAGATACATCCCATAAATACCTAGTTTATTGAGAGTTTTTAGCATGAAGGGCTGTTGAATTTTGTTAAAGGCCTTTTCTGCATCTATTGAGATAATCATGTGTTTTTTGTCTTTGGTTCTGTGTCTGTGATGGATTATGTTTATTGATTTGCCTATGTTGAACCAGTCTTGCATCACAAGGATGAAGGCAACTTGATTGTGATGGATAAGCTTCATGATGTGCTGCTGGATTCGGTTTGCCAGTATTTTATTGAGGATTTTTGCATCGATGTTCATCAGGGATATTGGTCTAAAATACTCTTTTTTTTGTTGTGTCTCTGCCAGACTTTGGCATCAGGATGATGTTGGCACCATAAAATGAGTTAGGGAGGATTCCCTCTTTTTCTATTGATTAGAATCGTTTCATAAGGAATGGTACCACCTCCTCTTTGTGTCTCTGATAAAAATCAGCTATGAATCTGTGGTCCTGGACTTTTTTTGATTGGTAGGCTATTAATTATTGCCTCAATTTCAGAGCCTGTTATTGGTCTATTCAGGGATTCAGTTTCTTCCTGGTTTAGTCTTGGAAGGGTATATGTGTCCACTAATTTATCCATTTCTTCTAGGTTTTCTAGTGTATTTGCATAGAGGTGTTTATAGTATTCTCTGATGATAGTTTGTATTTCGGTGGGATCGGTGGTAATATCCCCTTTATCATTTTTTACTGCATCTATTTCATTCTTCTCTCTTTTCTTCTTTATTAGTCTTGCTAGTGGTCTATTTTGTTGATCATTTCAAAAACCAGCTCCTGGATTCACTGATTTCTTGAAGGATTTTTTGTGTTTCTATCTCCTTCAGTTCTGCTTTGATCTTAGTTATTTCTTGCCTTCTGTTAGCTTTTGAATTTGTTTGCTGTTGCTTCTCTAACTCTTTTAATTGTGATGTTAGGGTGTTGATTTTAGATCTTTCCTACTTTCTCTTGTGGGCATTTAGTGCTATAAATTCCCCTCTACCCACTGTTTTAAATGTGTCCCAGAAATTCTGGCATGTTGTGTCTTTGTTCTCATTGGTTTCAAAGAATGTCTTTATTTCTACCTTCATTTCATTATTTATCTAGAGTCATTTAGGAGCAGGTTGTTCAGTTTTCCATGTAGTTTTGCATTTTGAGTGAGTTTCTTAATCCTGAGTTTAATTTGATTGCACTGTGGTCTGAGAGACTATTTGTCGTGATTTCTGTTCTTTTACATTTGCTGAGGAGTGCTTTACTTCCAACTATGTGTTGAATTTTGGAATAAGTGCGATTTGGTGCTCAGAAGAATGTACATTCTGTTGATTTGGGATGGAGAGTTCTGTAGATTTCTATTAGGTCTGCTTGGTGCAGAGGTGAGTTCAAGACCTGCATATCCTTGTTAACCTTCTTTCTCATTGATCTGTCTAATGTTGACAGTGGGGTGTTCAACTCTCCAATTATTATTGTGTGGGGGAATGACTTCTTCTTTATTCCACCAGTTTAGGCTTCAAATATACATTCTCTGTGAGTTCCAGGACATCTCAACCAGAGAAACTACTATTAGGAAACTAAGTAGTGCAGGGTATCTGGGAGAAGAAAGTACAAATCTCTTTGAAAGGATACATGTTCAACCCAAGATGAAGACCCAGATGAGGCATGGACAATGTAAACTCACAAACAAAACAAATATGAGGAAACAAGCTACTTTAGATGCCAAAGGAGACACCACATTATAGAGCTAGAGCCATCTACGTTTTTGGATAACGGATACGTGAACTAGGAAATATAACTTAAGTACTTTTAAAAATAAAACTAAAAAATGACAAGAGGCTGCCACAAATGACATTGTTTCTCTTTTATCCTCATCTGAACGCTTATAATAAGAAATTATGTTTGTTCAGAGATGATCCTTAAGTACTAAAAGGTGACACAACAAACCCGTATATTACAGGAAAGAAAATACCCCTTTCTCTTAACAGTATTGGTGAAAACTAGCCCTAGGCAGGATAATGTATCTTGATTTATGTGTTGTTTTATTTTTATTTTTATTATGATCTTTTATGATAATGCTTCTGTTTGACAGATTTTTTTTCTTTTTTATTATACTTTAAGTTCTAGGGTACATGTGCATAACATGCAGGTTTGTTACATCTGTATACTTGTGCCATGTTGGTGTGCTGCACTCATCAACTCGTCAGCACCCCTCATTTCATCATTTATATCAGGTATAACTCCCAATGCAATCCCTCCCCCCTCCCCACTCCCCATGATAGGCCCCGGTGTGTGATGTTCCCCTTCCCGAGTCCAAGTGATCTCATTGTTCAGTTCCCACCTATGAATGAGAACATGCGGTGTTTGGTTTTCTGTTCTTGTGATAGTTTGCTAAGAATGATGGTTTCCAGCTGCATCCATGTCCCTACAAAGGACGCAAACTCATCCTTTTTTATGGC
>NW_016810891.1:467441-474311 GCF_001698545.2 Rhinopithecus bieti | reverse complement strand
AGCCTGCTATTGGTGTATTCAGGGATTCAACTTCTTCCTGGTTTAGTCTTGGAAGAGTGTAAGTGTCCAGGAAATTATCCATTTCTTCTAGATTTTCTAGTTGATTTGCGTAGAGGTGTTTATAGTATTCTCTGATGGTAGTTTGTATTTGACAGATGGGTTTGATTATACCACTTATTTAAAATTAATAATTGGCTTATAGCTCAAATTTAAGAAAGAAGAAAAAGATAAGTGCTGGAACTTCCAATTTTGTTCTTTATTCTAGGATAAATGTACTTCAATATGACTTCTCTTTTTAAAATGTGGCATGCAGTGAATATTATTGACTTCTGAATAACATATGATGAAGAAAAAATAACATATTATCACAAACAAGAGCAATGGATGAGAAGCGAGGTTACACATAAAGTAGAAGAGGTTTAAAAACCAATGAACTTTTCTTTAGCTATGAGCTGTGGAAAGTACTTACTCTGAGTAAATTCAGATTTATTGGAGAATTGGTAAATGTGATCCATACTATTATGTGCCCCTCATTCTGAGTCCTCCAAAAATTTCAAAATTATAGTACTCTAGTATAATGACATATGTGAAATACTTGGTTTAATTTTCAAGCCAAAGTTTGTATGAGTCAAAACAGGGTCAGGCTATGAGGTCAAGCATAACTTAATAGCTGATAAGGGTGTTATAAGCAAAGCACAAAGAAGAAGCTGTATTAAAATAATAAAAAACTAAAAGAAAAAGAAGTTACAGGAGAATTTAAATGAAATAATTTTAGTAAATATGGCAGGCACATGGCTAATATATTTACAATTATTTTCATTATCTATTTATTTATTTATTTTTTTGAGATAGAGTTTTGCTCTTGTTTCCCAGACTAGAGTGCAATGGAACCATCTCGACTCACCACAACCTCTGCCTTCTGGGTTCAAGCAATTCTTCTGTCTCAGCCTTCTGAATAGCTGGTATTACAGGTGCATGTCACCACGCCAGGCTAATTTTTGTATTTTTAGTAGAGACAGGGTTTCATCATGTTGGTCAGGCTGGTCTCGAATTCCTGACCTTAGGTGATCTGCCTGCCTTGGCCTTCCAAAGTGTTGTGGGATTACAGGTGTGAGCCAGAGCGCCCGGCCTATTTTCATTGGTACATGGAATACCTATACAATAAGATATCTTGAAATACTCATCTTTGCAATGTTTTTTCCTGACTCTTTTGTGTTTTATTTCTGAATGAGAGTTAAAGTCATTCCTATTACTCAAGTATAATTGGCATAATTTACAGCAGAAATCCAAAGGGGAAAACCAGTCTATGTTGTTTTCAGTTTCTAAAGCAAAATTTTCTTGCTGCTGAAAAGCAAAAAGACTTTCAAATTCTAAATTTTGTATATGCAAGGGCTGGAAGTTCTTGAGTCATGCTAGCAATTGAGGTGGGAGAAAACTTGAAAAATGAGCAGTGAGACATTGAAAGAGATACTATGCAGAATTTGCACACTAACAACGAATTAGAAAGAGAAGAGAGGAAGGCCTAAACAGCTTTATTTCCCAGCAGAATTAAATGATCGACAATGGAATTGGGAGAAGAAAGATAAGGTGGAAATGATGATGGTTAAGCATGTGCAATTAGTCCAGAATGGGAAGTAATTTATGGACAAAACACAAGTATACACCTCTTGAGGTTATGATAAATAAGTGAGTTAATATTCATAAATGCAACAGTGTCTGGCCTCAGTAAGTACTCAAATATATATTCACAGATAACATTTTATACATTGTATTTGTATGTTCACTTAATAAAACATGTTTTAAAACTGAAAATCATATGAGTGAAGCTATGACTGATCTTTCTGAGCTACTGCTGGGGACTTTCATGTTTTCTATTACATGTATTAGGGATAGTGAACTAACAATTACTTTTTAATGAGAAAATAAATAAAACACATTCACAATAAAAGTACACTTAATATAAAATTGAGTGACTGCGCTTTTGCCCTTGACCTATGGCCTGACTCTATTTTGACTCTATTATGAACAGACTCAAAATACAGTTAAAGGCAATAGCTGACCTAAACATTATAAAGCAATTAAAAGAAAAAAAAAAAAATGCATCAATTTATCTTGAGCACAGCTATCACGGAAACAGATTGGAGTAGAGGATGCCAGTACTGGGCCTTTCCCTGCAGGTCAGAAGGTTCCCTTCTGACCACAGATGGGTCTACAAATACTTTCCAGGAACTAGGGCCTGGAAACTTTAGGAATCTACTTCATGTATTGTTTTGTGGTGACAGAGCTGGTACCCAAATTTCAAGACCAAGTTCTTTTTACTCTTTCCTCTCTTCCTCAACCGAAAGGAGTCTCTCCCCATGACCGTCACAACTGAGAATTCATGGGGTCACACCTAAAGCCAGCATAGTATTGGGCCTCACCCAAGACCCATGGCAACTAATGTCTGGTTGTCACCAATGTTTATTCAAAGCCCAAGGACTCATTAGTCAGCAGTTGATGAATCCTGCCAAGACTGGGTCTTTCTCTTCTTGGGAGCAGGTTCCCTTTCTGCTCAGGATGGGTCTTTCCAGGAGCTAGGACCTGGAATCAGGAACTATGGGAGTCTGGCTGGTGCTTTATTTCACTGTGGCTGAGCTGGTAACCAAGTTGCAAGACAAAGTCCTCTTTATTTATCCTTCTTTTTTACCACAACCTGGTGTCTCTCCCTGTGGTCAACACCACCCCGGGCCCACAGTTACTACTGCTTAGCTAGGCTGATGCTTATCCAAGGCCCAAGGACCCATTAGTAAGCAGATAATGAAGCCTGCAAGGCCTGGGACTCTCCCTTCAGGGTAGCAGTTTCCCTTCTGGCCCAGGGCGGGTCTACAAATGCCATCCAGGAACTAAGGCCTGAAATTGAGGACTTTAAGACTGTGCTTAGTGCTTTATTTTATTGTGGCTGAGCTAGTTCTCAGGTTGCAAGATAAAGTTATTTTAACTCTTCTCTCTCCTTTCCTCAAGCAGACATATGTCCCCATGGCTACCACAACTGGGAATGTGTTGGGTCACACCTGAAGCAAGCACAGTGCTGGGCCTCACCCAAGGCCCGTGACAATTACTGCCTGGCTACTGTTTATCTTTATTGAAGGCCCAAGGGCTCCTTAGGCAACTGGTGATGAATCCTGCCAGGACTGGGTCTCCCTTCACAGAAGAGAGTTCTCTTCTTGTCTAGAGAAGGTCTAAAAATGTCATACAGGAGCTAGGGGCTGTATGAATGGGGACTTCATCTTGAATGCAGACTTCAAGCTCTGCTTGGCACTTTAATTCACTGAGGCTGAGCTGGTTCACAGGTTGGGTGAGAAAGTTCTTACTCTTCCCTCTCTTTTCCTCTAGCAGAAGGAGTTTATCTTGAAGCGGCAAACTACACTGTTTAGAGGTCAGGGAGGGGTGGAGTAAGTCCTCCCTTGGCTGTCCTGTCTGGTATCTCACTGGTCATATCCACCCCAATCCACTGGCTCTGAGCCCAGTACAGGACCTACAACTTATTCAGGAATTGCAGACATTGTGGCCTAGATTGCCTTTCAAATTAACTTAGTACTCCAAAGCACTTTAGCATACTAAGTACTTTATCATACTAAGTACTTTAGCACTTTAGGGCTACCCAGAACTCAGGTGCCAACCATTGGGATGGATGGACGATTCCCCTCTTGCTAAGGCTGGTCTAAATGCTTCCTCTGTGGGTGCCAGCTGAATTCTGCTTTGTGTTGTTTTCCAGTTTGACAGAGCAACACTGAGTTCCAATGCAAAGCGCCACAGTCACCTTACTCTTCCTTTCCCAAGCGCACAGATTCTTTCTTCATGCCAGGCTGTGCTTCCAGGAGATGGGGGAGGGGTGGCATAGACAATTCAAAGCTGTCTTTCCCACCCTCTTCAGTGCTTCTTTCCTTGATACAGTGTTAAAACCAGGTGCTGTGATCTCTCACTTGATTTTTGTTTCTTACAAAGGTGCCTTATTGTGTGGCTAATTGTTCAGTTTGATGTTGCTGGGATCACTGGAGGGTTCTATATAGCCATCTTGCTCCACCTCCACCCTAAATATTTGTTATTAATCACTAAATATTTTTAATTTCCCAATAAAAATTTTAATCTATTCAAAATCATCCGATTTGTAATCTTCAATAAGTTCCTTATTTCAGTGTGCTTATTTCCCCAGTTTTAAAATTTCATGTTAAATATATGCTGCATTGTCCTTGTTCATCAGGGTAAAAAATAATATGTATGGTAATAGGTACACAATGGCTGCCTCTTGGGTAATTGCCAGAAATAAATTATATAAACAACTTTTACTATGGTTGCTTTATTTTTAACCCTCAGAAAATGGTAGCAGTCAGTGTGGCCCATGGGGATAGATGAAACAACATATGTAAAGCACCATGTATAATTCACAACACAGGATGAGTAAAAAAAAGTTGTAGTTTTGTTATCATTATTATTAAAAAGGATTTAAATTAATGGTATATTAGGTTGCATTTTAATCTCTATTGAAAATAAAGAAAACAATTTAAATAATACTTTTCAGACTCATCTTAAGAACATGGGCATAAATTTTATTATTCATAGGGAAATAATATACTTCTGACCTACTGATATGTCAGAAACATAATGTCAGAAAAGATTTTAGACCCTTCTAGGCAGTGTCTTTGGTGGTCAAAATTAGTCTTGGAATTGCCACAGTCACACTCTTTAAATGTGTAAACAGAATCCCTTCATGTTGAGAAAAAATTTTTGAAACCAGAATAAGGGAGATTTCTACTCTATGCCCAAGTTTTATAGTCTGAGAAAGTTCAGATGACTTGCCCAAGTGAAACAGAACGTTTACGAGATAAGAGGGAGTTCAATACTTCATTGAATAATTTTAATAATTGTAAATTTTATCCTAAAACTTGTCCTAGACATTTGAAAATTTAGAGATGAGATGGAGCAACTGGAATAAAGTCTTTGATAAAAATATCTGAGTTGAAGTAGTGAGTTTGATGGGAACATATAAAAGAGAAAAGTGGTAAGTTGCAATTATTTAGTGAAGTTCTATGGTTTACTTAATTAAAATACTTAGTAAAAGTTGGTATTTGCATTATTGATCCGCATTACATTGTTATCTTTAATCTCTCTATAGCATTTGCTAAACATATAGTTTTTCAGTTTTCAGAGTATTGATAATGTACCAAAATATCTAAAAATTAATGAGATATAATTGTTATATAATTCACAGAGAAGTTAAAAGAAATGAGTAAATTTTGTGTGGAGGACTGACTTTAATATTTGTCTACTTTCTCAATCACATGAGAACATTAAAAGAGCTAACATGTATTTGGAGCTATGTACCAGACAGAGGGTTTAGTATATTTTGCTCTTGTCTCAGTTAGTCATGTACAATCCTTCAATTTTAGTATTGATGTGTTCATTCATCTATAAACTGTTAAGTAATTGACATCCCTAGAATCATATAGTAGAAACAAGTATAAGTATTTTTCCAAAACCTAAAAATTTTATCATACTGTCTTTCTCAGCGTTTATACATGTATGCACAAAGTGTATCTATTTGTTGTAATAATGTTGAATATAAAGTCAGGACTTTAAATTCTAATGTATGCTCAAGATCATCTTTCTCTAATCAAAAATTAGGAGGTATATAATCTACCTCCTACTTGGATAAAGATGTTTGATATCAAGACCTACATTTGTGAATACCGATCCAGATGCCGATCACAGACATTATGTTGGTTTTGTTTCGTAAGGTCAGCTATTATTCTACTGCAGTGATGCAATATTGTCAATGAAGACATGCACTAGAATCATATAACACAAAATAACCATTTTCTTAGCATATATGCCATTTTAGAGAATATCAGTACAAATAGCAGTCTAGTAAGAGTAAAATAATATTAGAATGGAAATAATCCTTCTTTCCTTTCTTCAATAAAGAAGAGATATGTTATTGCACCTTCAGGTCCAATTGCCACATCTTTCCTTGAGCTATTTTTTTAATGCCTGGCTACAAATTTTCACACGTAGAAAATACGGAGATCCCATAAGGGAATTTGAGAAAAAAAAAATGTATTTCTACCATATAGAGTTAGTTGTGCATCATAAATGTGTCCTTTTCGTTTAGAGAAAAATAAGCTTAAATATTCTATGTACTCACTGCTCATCTCAAAGAAAGAATGCGGCATCTAAGCTCTTATATTCTTAAACTCACAGGAGAAAAATATATTCACAAAATACAAATGAATTATTGAATTCATATTGAGTTATTTTGGTTTCTTAACTGGTAAAGATCTTTTCAATATATTCATCAAATTAAATGAAAATTCTCAATATTTGGAAGAAACATTGCCAGGTGGGTAAAACTTTTTCTCTTATATTTATGTTGCTCACACTGGAGATTTATTTGCAAATGTTTGTATGTTATAAAGAGCTAAGCTGCAATATTGCTTTGTTGATATAGGTCAAGGTTTCACAAATGATTCTAGTAGGCAAGAGTGGAAACAAGAGAAGTTTTGAATAAGAATCACTTGATGGACCAGGCACAGTGGCTCACGCCTGTAATCCTAGCACTCTGAGAGGCTGAGGCAGGAGGATCACGAGGTCATGTGATCGAAACTGTCCTGGCTAACATGGTGAAACCTTGTCTCTACTAAAAGTACAAAAAAATTAGCCAGGTGTGGTGGCAGGTGCCTGTAGTACCAGCTACTCGGGAGGCTGAGGTAGGAGAATGGCATGAACCTGGAAGATGAACTTGCAATGAACTGAGATGGCACCACTGCACTCCAGTCTGGGAGACAGGGCGAGACTCCACCTCAAAAAAAAAAAAAAAAAAAAAAAAAAAAAAAA
>NW_016810891.1:461463-467199 GCF_001698545.2 Rhinopithecus bieti | reverse complement strand
AAAAAAAAAAAAAAAAAAAAAAAAAAAAGAAGAATCACTTGATGATCAGCTTGCCCTACATTTGTGGCTTTAAGAAAGTTATGCATGTTAAAATATCCTTCTGAAGCCTTAAATGGCACCTAGTCTCCTGTTCACAAAAGTTGCCAATTGGCAAAATGCAGTAAAAATAGCTCATTTCTCCTGAATCCTAAAGGTGACTTTTGGAAAACATAAAGGTATTTAACTCATTTGCAACACTACAGATATAAAGCATTTTCAGATATTACTATCTACATTGGCTTGTTTCAATGCAAGTTTTATCCAAAAGCAGCAGTGCACAAGCACATATAAATAGCTTTCAGTAATTTTAGCAAATGTTTGACATTTTAAAAGATATGCTTTGCTAAACTATGCAGGCATGTTTTAAGAGTACGTTCTAAAGCTACTATAATTATGAGGTTTATGGAATTCTAATGTAAATCATGCTTGGCAGCCTCTTATTTTTTAAGAAAAAAAATGTGTTCATGGGTAAAATGTACATTAAATGAAACAGATTTTTTTAATGCTCCCATGTAAGCTATATATTTGATCAGTAAATGTTATGTTCAATATTTGTGACTAGGTACAATTATCAAAAGTAATTGTGAAGTTAAAACATTTTAAATAGTGTGGCCAGTTTTCAAATCTACCAGACTGAAAGTAACTTGCCAAAATTCTAGCAAATAGTAAACTTCTTATTTACTGAACTTCTGATTATCCAAAGAATAAGTATAGGGGGTGATCAGACCCAACACCAGGCCGTGGGGGCTACAAAGTCCGGCAGAGTCAAAGGAATGAGAAAAAACAAGAGAGAAAGTGGGACCAGGGGGCCAATGATAGTATGGAGGCTGCGAAGACCCCAGCTCTGGGAGCCCATGCTATTTGTTGGTGATCAAACCAAGAAACAGGTAGGGAACATGTGGGGGTTGAAAAGAAGCAGTGTATCAAGTGAAGGAGCTACAGCTGTGACAGTTTAGCATTTTCTTTGAAACCTATGGCTACTTGAGATAATCCGAGTGCTAGAAGCCAGGAGCCAGCAAATCTGGACACATTCCAAAGGACAGGAGGGGTTTTAGACCCTGGACCCTGGACATGTTCCAAGACTCTTTTACATTATGCCAGACAGGCAAGCCCTGCCTCAGCTTCTCTCCCAACACTCAGCTTTTCTCCCAACAAAAGTTAGATGGATAGTTAGAGATTGGATCCTATTAGCATCATTTATCAAGTCTGTCTAACATAAGCGAGTTTGTGCCATAGAATTCACATTCATGGATCTGTTTAGAACTGGAAGGTGTAAGTTAAGAATGAGAAGACCAAGTTAGTGGAGATATAATCAGACATTTTAGAGATACATTACCAGATGTCACAGTCTAAAAGAAACATTGCTAAGAAACATAAAAAGGCAATGCTTTGGCTTTTGACTCACTGTTTTAAAAACTTCTAAAGTTATTTTCTTTTTTTACTCCCAGTCTGTATCTGAAGCAAATAACTTTATTTCAGAAAAATATTTCACTGCTCATTAAATAATCCTGGCCTCTGCCTAATAATGTAGAACAAAGTCTGGTGTTTTTAGAAACAAAGAATTTGGTTTTTCATGGCCCTGAAATTGATCAAGGTGTGAAAATAATTCAGACCAACATGATCAAGAGACATGGTGAATAAAAGAGAACGGTAGTCCAATAACTTCATTGAGAATTTTATGTCAGAATACTTGTATTGCCTAGTTAAGGAAATGTATGCTCTAAATTGAATATTATATTCGAAGTTAAAGCTAGGTAAGTTATAGTTAGATGACTGTGGAATCAAAGCAAAGCTAGCTTCAGTGATCATAACAGAATTTTCATTAATATATGGTAGGGTGATGGACCCATCTCACAAGAGAGCATCAACCAGTCTGGTTATCCTGTCTTTGGGGCAGAGCAAATGACATTCACAAATTCTAACTTAAGTGCCTCCCCTACCCATTCATTTTTGTTCTAGACTTAAACTGCTTTCTTCAGAAAATGTAATAATGTCTAGAAGTTAAATACAAATAATGCTGATTTTATTTTTTTGTGTATCTGGCAGCCATAATAATTTCTCACAATTTCACCCTGGAAAACATTATCAGAAATAAAAATGGTCAGATGTCCACAGACACTTATTTTAATGTAATCTTTTGGAAGAAATGGAGAAAGCAGTGTGCAGCAAAAAAGAAAGTGCTAAATAGAGCTCAGATGAAATAATATTACTCTTTAAAATTAAGTTACAGTGTATCTATACTATTAATAAATAAATGGAGCCTAAAACATAAAACATTAATCAGATAAATATTATGTGACTGATAAAATATTTGTATACTTGCTTATATTATGTTAAAATAAGCTTCAACTATATTATTGCAATCATATAAACTATGTTTATAAGCAGAATATCAGAAGAAAATAATCTATTTTAACAATTACTAATTTTAAATAGTTGAAATTATGTTGCCTGTGTTACTTTACTTTTCTGTATCACTTTTAACATTTTCAATATATTTACTTAATGAGAAATTAACTTTAAATAATTTTTGAGCATTATTTTACTTCAGGTTTTGTATTTGTTTATAAAAGACCAAACTAACAACCCACGTATGTGTCATGCAGTTTTATTCATGTAAATATCTACTTAATTTTTACATGTGGATTTTCACTGTATGCTAACTAAATTGAGTAGGCTTATTCTATGAGAAATGAATTAAAATAAAACAATAGAGTATTATACACTATTTGATGAGTAGTATTTTCTTTTCAGATTCTTACACTATTTAGTGCCATCTTCATAAATGTATTCATATAAACAATTCAACTAAATATGAGACTGTAATGTTTATTTTTTCAGGAAGGTTTGATAAAATAGAGAGCTGATATTCAGACCTAATTTGTTTTGTTTAACTTACAAATAATAAAAAGAGAATAATAGAATGCCCTAAGACAATTGCAGTGTACAAGGACAAAAGGGTGGCTAACAATATAGTATAATGGATTTTTTTCCTAAAAGCTTTCTTCAAGCCCCTGTTGAGCTTTGAAAAAAGCATCAACAAAGCATTGCATATGTGCTGGTATTCGTGAACAATTTCTGTGTCCATATGCCTAACATTTTCAGAAAATGGCACTGTTTGAAAATTATCCTGAGTATAAAATGTCATACATATTAATTGTATGCTGTTATTAAGGCTTCAAATATTATAGAAGCAATTAATTATTACATTTAACTTATTTGGGCCATTATTTATGAAGGCAACCTAATTTGCATACACATATATATAATTTTATAAATAATTTTAATCATAATCACTAAACCAAACAAAACAGTAACCGTATGGTTACACAACAAGGTAATCTGCTAATATATGTGCAAGGAAAAGGAAAAGACTAGAAATCAATGATGGGTTTTTTTTTACATAACAGGATCAAAGGGATTTTTGGCAGAAACTCATGTTAATTAGAAATGTAGGTTTCCAATACTTAAGACTTTATTTATGGTTTAATACTTAGCGAAATAGTTTATAATAATTGTAATTCCTAAGACTAGTAAAATAGTGAAAATATTGGAAGTATGAGAAAAGTATCTCCTTGCATTATTATATCATTTCTATCAATATTTTCCTTAGGGCTAATTCCAACTCAAAACAACTTTTTAAATCCTAGGAGAAAAAAAATAGCATATCTAGAGTGAAGAGGATGCAACACTAATTACTAGCAGAAAATAATAAGTATCTCTACAATTAAGAATGGAGAAAATTGTAGCTATCTAAAGAAGAGAAACGAAGGTAAAGAAAAAAGTACACATGAATTTCACCAATTTTTAAATAGGTTAGAAATTGTCCATCTCTACCCATTGAGTGGAATAAATTTATCTACTCCTTAAATTCAGTTAACGTTTTAATGATAGAATGATTTTATTTAGTGATATGCTTTGATACTTTCTCTTTGTAATTTGTGTATCTACTAGTGTTTTTTTCTTTACAGTTACAGGGTTTATATAACATATCTTAAAGTTATACATTTCTAATTTAAATTAATAATTTCAATCAAATACAAAACTATTTACTCTGACTTCTCTCCACACACACACTTGATAATAATGTCATACTTTACATCTTTCATTACTGTGTATTCATTAACAAATTAGTATAGGTGTAATTATTTTTAACACTTTTGTCTTTTAGCTATTATACTTTTATAAAGTTCAAAATGACTTACACATCACCAGTACAATATTAGAGTATTCTGAGTTAGACTATATGTTTACCTTTGCCAGTAAATTTTTTGCTTTTCTATGTTTTCATGTCATTATTTAGCATTCTTTTGTTTTAAATAGAATTCCCTTTAGCATTTTCTTTTTATAAGACAGATCTCCTGGTTATGAACTCCTTCAGCTTTTGTTTGTCAGTGAATGTTTTATATCTCCTTTATTCTGAAGAATAGTTTTGCAGGGTATAGTACATGTACTTGGCAGGTTTTGTTTTAATTTTAGCACTTTGAATATATCCTCCTACTTTTGCCTGGTTTGCAAGGTTTCTGTTGAGAAGTCTGCTGATAATCTTACAAAACTTCCTTTATGTGTGGCAAATTTCTTTTCTTTTGCTACTCTCAAGATTCTTTGTCTTTGACTTTTGACAGTTTGAATATAGTGTGCCTTGGATTATTCATATTTGGATTTGTCTTTCTTGGGAACTTTCTATCTTTGTAAATGTGGACAGCCACATCCCCTTCAAGATTTTAGAATTTTCCAGCCAGTATTTCTTTAAATAAGTTTTGTTCATTTTCTTATCTTTTCATCTTCCAGGAATCCCAAAATTCAAATATTTGTATAAGTAATGCTGTCATATAGGATACTTATGCTTTGCTCACACTTTTTCAAATACTTTTCTCTTTTTGCTCTTCTTATTTATTTATATATTTATTAGTTTTAGTACTGGGATGCACATTCAGGATGTGCAGGTTTGTTACATAGGTAGACTTGTGCCATAGTGGTTTGCTGCACCTATCAACCCGTTGCCTAGGTACGAAGCCCAGCATGCATTGACTCTTTTTCCTAATACTCTCCCTCCTCCACTCTACTCCCAACAGGCCCCAGTGTGTGATTTTGCTCTCCCTGTGTCCATGTGATCTCATCATTCAGCTCCTACTTGTAAGTGAGAATATGTGGTGTTTGGTTTTCTGTTCTCACATTAGTTTGCTGTGGATAATGGCTTCCAGCTCCATCCATTGTCTCTGCTAAGGACATGATTTCATTCCTTTTTATGGCTGAATAGTGTTCATGTTTTGCATTTACTACATTTTCTTTATCAAGTCTATCACTGACGAGGATTTGAGTTGATTCCATGTCCTTGCTATTGTGTATAGTGCTTCAGTGAACATATGTGTGAATGGATCTCTGTAATAGAATGATTTATACTTCTTTGCTGGGTCAAATGTTATTTCTGGTTGTAGATCTTTGAGTGATCACTATACTGTCTTCCACAGTGGTTGAACTAATTTACATTACCACCAACAGTGTAAAAGCATTCCTATTTCTAATCAAACCTCACCAGCATCTGTTGTTTCTTGACTTTTTAATAATGGCCATTCTGACCTGCATGAGACAGTATCTCATTGCGGTTTTGATTTACATGTCTGTAATGATCAGTGATGTTGATTTTTTTTCATGTATTCTTTTTTTTTTTTTTTTTTTTTTTTTTTTTTTTTTTTT
>NW_016810891.1:442412-460643 GCF_001698545.2 Rhinopithecus bieti | reverse complement strand
AGGATGGTCTCGATCTCCTGACCTCGTGATCCGCCCGTCTCGGCCTCCCAAAGTGCTGGGATTACAGGCTTGAGCCACCGCGCCCGGCCTCATGTATTTTTTTGGCTGCATGAATATCTTCTTTGGAGAAGTGTCTCTTCATAACCTTTGCCCACTTTATAATAGGGTTGTTTGTTTTTTTTTCTTGTAAATTTGTTTGAGTTCTTTGTAGATTCTGGATATTAGACCTTTGATAGATGGATAGATTGCAAAGATTTTCTCCCTGTCTGTAGGTTGCCTGATCACTCTAATGATAGTTTCTTTTGTTGTTCAGAAGCTCTTTAGTTTAATTGGATGCGATTTGTCAATTTTGGCTCCTGTTGCAATTGCTTTTGACATTTTCATTACAAAATATTTGCCCCTACCTATGTCCCGAATGGTATTGCCTAGATTTTCTTCTAGGGTTTTTACAGTTTTGGGTTTTATATTTAAGTCTTTAATCCATGTTGAGTTAATTTTTGTATAACATATGAGGAAAAGGTCCAGTTTTCATTTTCTGCAAATGAATAGCCAGTTCTCCCAGCACCATTTATTAAATAGAGAATCCTTTCCCCACTGGTGGTTTTCGTCAGGTTTGTCACAGATCAGATAGTTGTAGATGTGTGATCTTGTTTCTGGGTTGTCTATTCTATTCCATTGGTCTGTGTGTCTGTTTTGGTACCAGTATCATGCTGTTTTATTTATTGTAGCCTTATAGTATAGTTGGAAGTCCAGTAGGGTGATATCTTCAGCTTTGTTCTTTTTGCTTAGGATTGTCTTGGCTATACAAACCCTTTTATGGTTCCATCTGAATTTTAAAATACTTTCTTTTCTAATGCTGTGAAGAATGTCAATGGTAGTTTAATGCGGGATAGCATTCAACCTATAAAATGGCCATCTTCACAATGTTGATGCTTCATTCCCATGATGCAAGGTTGGCTCAACAGAAAAATAGATTTTTTTTTTTTTTTCTAATGTTGTGAAGAATGTCGATGGTAGTTTAATTGAGAACAGCATTCAACCTATAAAATACTTTTGGGAGTATGGCCATCTTCACAATGTTGATTCTTCATTCCTATGATGCAAGGTTGGTTCTGTGCTTCCTATCTGTGAACATAGAATGTTTTCCATTTGTTTATGTCCTTTCTGGTTTCCTTGAGCAGAGGTTTGTAGTTCTCCTTGAAGAGGTTCTTTGCTTCCTTTGCTATATTTCTGGTATTTTACTCTCTTTGTAGCAATTATGAATGATAGTTCATTCATGATTTGGTTCTCTGCTTGCCTGCTTTTGGTGTATAGGAATGCCTGTGACTTCTGCACATTGATTTTGTATCCTGAGACTTTGCTGAATTTTTGTATTGGCTTAAGAGCTCTTGGGCAAGACGATGAGGTTTTCTAGATACAAGATCATGTCAACTGCAAACAAAGACATTTTTACTTCCTCCTTTACTATTTGAATAGTCTTTATTCTTTTCTCTTGCCTAACTGCCCTGGCCAGAACTTCCAATACTATGTTGAATAGGAGTTCTGAGAGAGGGAGCCTTGTTTCGTGCCGGTTTTCAAGGAGAATGCTTCCAGCTTTTTCTCATTTGGTATGATATTGACTGTGGGTTTCTCATAATGGCTCTTATTATTATGAGGCATGTTCCTTCAATACTTAGTTTGTTGAGAGTTTTAACATGAAGGGATGTTGAATTTTATCAATGGCCTTTTCAGCAATCTGCTGAGATAATTATGTGTTTTTTGCCTTTAGATCTGTTTATGTGATGGATTATGTTTATTGATTTGTGTATGTTGAACCAACCTTGCATCATGGGAATGAACTCTACTTGATAGTACTGGATAAGCTTTTTGATGTGCTACTGGATTCAGTTTGTCAGTATTTTATTGAGATTTTGTGCATCTATGTTCATCAGGGATACTGACATAAAGTTTGCATGGATGTTCATCAAGGATATTGGCATGAAGTTTTCCTTTTTGTTGTATTTCTGCCCTGTTTTGGTATTACGATGATGCTGGCCTCATAGAATGAGTTAGGGAGGAGTCCCTCCTTTTCAATTGTGTGGAATCGTTTCAGAAGATATGGTATCAGCTCCTCTTTATATTTCTGGTAGAATTCAGCTGTAAATGTATCTGATCTTGGGCCTTTTTTGGTTGGTAGGCTATTTATTACTGCTTCAATTTCAGAACTTGTTATTGGTCTATTCAGGGATTCAACTTCTTCCTGAAAACACTTAACTGCTTCTAGAATTTCGACAAAGTTGGTTCTAACTCTTTCTGCTGTTTTCAGTGTTGTTTCTGGAAGAACAAGAGTTTGGATCTTCGTACTCCACCATTTTGCAGACTTAAGAGTTAATTTTCAAGTGCAATCAATACAAATTGTTTATTTGCCAGCATCAGTTAAAATTGTCAGGGTCAACACTTTTTCCACCAGCTATAGCACTTTTCTTACCATGTTTTCGTGGTCTACTAAATGATTGTCCACTTCTTTTCCAGACTTTACTAACAGTTTTTCTGCTATTTTTTGTGTATCTGTCCAAAGCCCAGGCCCAAAGAAAATTTCACCTATTTTAGGCTTTTCTTATAACAGCACCATAATTATGATATATTTTGGCATCTTATAGCATTTGCTGTATAACTTATAACCCTGAAACTTTGGGTCTTAAAGGAAATATTTGTTTAGTCACAATGCTGTAGGATGGCATCTTCTTGGGTTTTATACAAGTGGATTATTTATTGATTTCAACTGGGGTCCCTTAATTGTTTGTTGTCCACTGCCAGTCCTAGTGGGCCTCAAAAGAAGGAGTTAAAACATTTTTAAATAATTTCTTTAAATTTATTTTGGTAAAGACAGAATCTTCTCAATATGTTGTCCAGGCTGATCTCAAATTTCTAGCCTCCAGAAATCCTCTCACCTCAGTCTCCATCCCAAAGCACTGGGATTAAACATATGAGCCACTGCATCTGTCCTTCATAATTTATCATTTCACAGGTTGCTTAAAGTTAGTCCTATAATTAGTACATATTAAAAGGCAACAGTTAGAGACTGTGAACAAAATAAGAAAAATATGAAGATTCAGTGAAATACATTCACATAAAAGAATCCTTAAAATGTAGATAAAATTCTAGGCCAATCTCAAATGTGTATTTCTAGCCAAAGTTCTGAGGAACATAAGTTCCCAAACTTCATAAAACACATAAGAAAATAAACTTTCATGAACAAAAGTCACAAGAAAAACAAACTGAAAAATAGCTTCGTGAAGCTTCATGTATTGAAATCTTCAGATATAACAAAATAATATAATTAAATGAATAAAATGAATTATATATTAAAACTACCCAATGTACTGTTTAAAGTAATATAATTTCTAGTAATTAAAACAAGATTTTAAATAAAAAAACCTATATAATACTCAAAAATAAGGATTAAAACCTGTATACACACTAAATATATTAAGCACAAGTAAAGAGAGATTAACCGAACTGAAGTTTAACATTAAATAACAATAAGAGGATTGATACTCAGAAAAGGAGATGGAAAATATGAAAAATGTTAAGAGACATAAAAAACTGAGTAAGTTCTAATTGCAGACACAGAAGGAGAGAATGGAGAAAATGATAATAAGTGGTCAGACAAAAAAATTAGACATTGAAAACCTAAAAATATTGCAAGATTGATGAACAATGCTAATCATTTAAATTAGAAAACACAAAATGAGAGAGAGAGAGAGATTCAGGAAGAGATATACATCTAAATATCTAGAGCAAAAAATGAAAAGAACAACACCAAATTTAAAGCGAAAAGAAAGTAGAAAACCTAAAATGGGATAATAATTGAACTGACAAATGATGTCTCAAAAGAAATTAGAACACAGAAGATCTTGAAACAGTATCTTCAAAATGTTGAAAAAAAACCTGCTATACCTAGTGAAAATATTTTTAAAGAATAACACTAAATAATGATATTTTCCAACAAGCATATATTGAGAGTAAACTAGCAATTATAGTAAAATACTCAATTCCAGAAGAAAGGAAATAATTCAAGAAGGAAAGTCAGAGATGCTGAAAAATATTACCAGTCTGAAACAAATAATAAATGATAAGTTATAATTGATGACATTACAAACAAATAAAAATAATAGCAGGAGTGGGAAAAGAATGACCAAACTTAGCATTTTGGAATTAACATTACACTTTGTTAAATTATTAGTGTGCACTTTTATTTCCATTGTAAAATAATATAAATGGGATTTTATCTTAGTAATGGGAAAAAACAGAGCAAAAAGAAACAGAACATGTGAGAAAAACAATATGGAAAACCAATGGTAGATATGATCCTGATGTAACTGTCAGCATGAATTAAGTAAATTTATAAAACCCTTACATGAGACAAATGCTCTATTTAAATGATCAATTAAAAACTTAATATTCTCTTGATGATACAGTAGCTTTGTATCATACTAAACTTCTCACTGAAAAGCATAAATGCTGAACAAGGTCAAATGACAGCAGCAAACAAAATTTTAAATTCATTGCAGGATAATAAGGCCAGCTAGGATTTGAGTGATCAAATTCTAGAGAAATGGCAGGATACTGCTGTGATGCCTATATTTACTTTAATCTTTCACCTGGCAATTGTGTCAAATTTTAGCACAGCAGAACCACTCCTGAACTTGTCAGTGATGCTGGTGTTTCTCTCACCAGACCTCTTTTATGGCGTTCTAACATGGTGTGTGCTCTGGACCTGACTTGGAACATAATCATCCGGTGGGTTTTTGTGTCTTAGTTATGATATCCATTCTGGTTCTTCGAGATTCTTGTGTCCTTTACTCCAATGATTATCTGCTTCCAGAGAATTTCTGACACTTTGACCCTCCATAGTGTGGAGATCAATATGTTTTCTATGTTTCATGGAGTCATCCTGACAGCAAGTTTGGATTATTCCCTAAGATTATTGCTAGGTGTTAATTCATCAATCATGAGACAGTGCTACAAATAATTTACTCTCACATTCAAGTAAAGCGGTAAAGTTCTTTTATTTTTTTCTTTAATTGAGAGTTTCTCACTCTGTCACCCAGGCATGAGTGGAGTGGAAAAATCACAGCTCACTGCAGCCTGAAACTCCTGGGCTCAGGCGATCCTCCCACCTCAGCCTCCTAGGCAGCTGGGACTACAGACACAGGTCACCACGCTCTGCTAATTTTTCTATTCTTTTTGTAGAGATGGGGTTTCACCATGTTGCCCAGGCTCATCTTGAACTCCTGTGCTCAAGCAATCTACCCGCTTTTTCCTTCAAAAGTGCTGGGATTACAGGTGTGTGCCACGGGGTTCAGCCAATTCTAGTTCTTTTTTTTTTTTTTTTTTTTTTTTTTTTTGAGACGGAGTCTCGCTCTGTCGCCCAGGCTGGAGTGCAGTGGCCGGATCTCAGCTCACTGCAAGCTCCGCCCCCGGGTTTACGCCATTCTCCGGCCTCAGCCTCCGGAGTAGCTGGGACTACAGGCGCCCGCCAACTCGCCCGGCTGGTTTTTTTGCATTTTTTAGTAGAGACGGGGTTTCATCCTGTTAGCCAGGATGGTCTCCATCTCCTGACCTCGTGATCCACCCGTCTTGGCCTCCCAAAGTGCTGGGATTACAGGCTTGAGCCACCGCGCCCGGCCAATTCTAGTTCTTAATAGAGAGTGATATCTTCTTTGGCGGATTCAGAGTTTTTATTAAAATATAAAAACTTAAGAATTTAGGGTCATAAATCCAGATTTTTCCATTCATGTATCAGGGCCCCATTTGTTCCAATTTAAAACTCTGGTATTGGCATAGTAATCTGCTTTGGTTATGATATAAACCTTCCTTGGAGCCTAACTTTTCTGATCTGTATTTGATTTCTTCTTTTTTTATTTTTTATTTTTATTATACTTTAAGTTCTAGGGTACATGTGCATAACGTGCAGGTTTGTTACATATGTATACTTGTGCCATGTTGGTGTGCTGCACCCATCAACTCGTCAGCACCCATCAATTCATCATTTATATCATGTATAACTCCCCACTGCAATCCCTCCCCCCTCCCCCCTCCCCATGATAGGCCCCAGTGTGTGATGTTCCCCTTCCCGAGTCCAAGTGATCTCATTGTTCAGTTCCCACCTATGAGTGAGAACATGCGGTGTTTGGTTTTCTGTTCTTGTGATAGTTTGCTAAGAATGATGGTTTCCAGCTGCATCCATGTCCCTACAAAGGACGCAAACTCATCCTTTTTTATGGCTGCATAGTATTCCATGGTGTATATGTGCCACATTTTCTTAATCCAGTCTGTCACAGATGGACATTTGGGTTGATTCCAAGTCTTTGCTATTGTGAATAGTGCCACAATAAACATACGTGTGCATGTGTCTTTATAGCAGCATGATTTATAATCCTTTGGGTATTTGATTTCATACTCAACTTTCTCTGCCCTCCTCTTGAAAGACACAACAGGCTCACTATATATTACCAATGAGAAAACCTGGCTTTCACAGTAGTCTTTCAACAGCTCGTCTCTCTTAGATTTGTATTATCTTTCCATAATGTGTCAATCTAATCTAGATTTGCAATAAAGCCCTGATTCCTTTGTCTGCATTAACTTTCTATTGCTGTGTGACAACTTTATCTCATACTTAGCATATAGTTTAAAACAACAATTTTTTTTCTTACAGCCTCTGTGGGTCAGGAATCCAGCTGTGGCTTAGCTTATTTCCCTTTTTAGTGTATTTCAGGGCTAGCAATCAAGAGACAAACTCCACTGCAATCTCAGCTGGAAGCTTGACTGGAGCAGGATCTATTTCCCTGTTTGCATGGTTGTTAGTAGCATTCAGTTTCTTACAGATGTAGTACAGAGAGCTTCAAATGTTTACTGTCTCTTGGAAGAAGGATGCCTTCAGTTCCTAGAGCTCACCTACAGATCTTGCTGTATGAGGTTTACCAATAGAGCCACTTGCTTCCTCACATCACGAAAGTGAGAGACTCTAGCAATTTGACAGCTACAATCTTATGAAACAGATCACATTATTACATACATGTAATCATGTGCATATTCTCACCTTTGCCATATTCTATTAATTAGAAGCAAATGACAGGTCCCATCTACACTGAAAGACAAGGGATAACACAAGGATGTGAACGATAGGATGTGAGGTTAATGCCAGTCCTCCCATAATCTTTTCACTTTGCATAGTTCATCTTTAATGTGTAATTTTTAAATATTTGATACATTGCACCAGAAGCACATTCTTTTCTATCAGTATAATAAAATATTCTAATTCACCACCTGCGAATATTGCAACAATAGTACTGCTTCTTCATTTCAGGGACTATATGTGTTTCATTGACACCAGTGAGTGGGTCTTTGTTTCTAGCCAGATGGTGAGTGATCCCAATACAAAGCCTCATATAATTGTCTGTGCTCTTAGACAACTCCTGGCACCTATTTATGATCTTTGCAGGAAAGGGTTTCTGATTCAGAGATCAGAGTGCAGAATGTTTTCCAATGAGCAGAAGGAAGAAAGAAGTCAGACTGGGTACTGGAAGAAGTGAAATTGAAATGCAATCCTGACAGTCTCAGCCACTTCACAGGCAGAGCTGGAGCTTAAATGACCCATCTGGAATTTCCCATATTCTGCTAGAAATACTGACTCTCTAACACAACCACATTCAATTATTGGCTATGGACATCTCTGGAATGGTATGAGTTGAGGTGATAAAACTTCCTGAACCTAAGTTAATCCCTCCTGATACTGAAAACTTAGATTGTCTGCTTTCTTCTGAAAGCATTCCAAGTAACTGTAACAACAATTTCTTTCTCGAAAGAAAATTTGAGTCTAAATTCCCCACCTGCTTCCCTTTCAGAATGAAGAAAGTATTTCTACTAAATATTGGGTATATTGGCTTCTGACAACTCTACAAGTGAATCCCTCTTCAGGAATTGGTCTAGCCTAAAGGCAACTGCCGTTCTCAAGTTTATGCCCTCTCCCTGAGGGCAGCCTGTAACAAATATCTGATCTATGTTACTTAAGGAAAGAAAAAGATGGTCCCATCACCTCAAGTGAGATAACTTTGTGAATCCATTCCAGTTCCAAATTTCCCTGTGAGATTGCTTGAGGTCTCTGTTGCCACTGTGTTGCAGGAATCAGGAGGATGAGAGAAACCTCAGGGTAAAGTGGGAGGATCTTTATTGAGTGCACTCAGGCCCAGTAGACATAATATCCAAAAAACTGGGCCCAGAACAAAGACAGCACTTGACATTTATACACAATTTAAAAGGGGTGGACTAGCTTAAGTCAGGCTTACAGTGGCGTGAAGTGAAAGCAAGGATAAAGAGGCAGAACAAAGGCAGTTAATCAAATTGTGACAGGTGCATAACCCAGAATTACATGTGACTGTTGCCAGGCAACCCAGATGGCGATTATCTAGGTTTTGCCTAGGCACAGGCTTATCCTATAACCTTCACTATGGTGCCCAGGTGGCCATATCTCAGGCCTGCTCAGATGGTTTATGACCTTCACTCCACTACTCAGATTGAACAGAATACTTGAAGTCACTAGTTACAGAGAACAGGAATCTATAAACTCATACCATAAGAAAAGGAAAATTTGTTTTCTCCTCTCTATGTTGAGGGAATGCTGGGAGAGTGTCCAGAGCACATTCATGTCCT
Source organism: Rhinopithecus bieti (assembly GCF_001698545.2). Classification (NCBI taxonomy): domain Eukaryota; kingdom Metazoa; phylum Chordata; class Mammalia; order Primates; family Cercopithecidae; genus Rhinopithecus; species Rhinopithecus bieti. Next base: position 451,949 of record NW_016810891.1, on the reverse strand, counting down.
GGCTTCTTATACAGTATTATCAAGCTTTTCCTGGGTCTGGGCTGTGCCTGTTGCTGCCTCTGGGACAAGTCAGCCTAATACGGGAAAGCGTATTTCTCTTTTAATTTTATTTATCTTTCTTTCTTTAATTTCCCACCTCAGCTGAATCACAGTCCAACTGCTCCCTCTTTTCATTTCCTCATAGGTGTTATTCCTAAGAGAACACCACCCAAAAGCTCTACATACAGATAGTAGAGTCTCAGTGACTGCTTCCAGGGAGCCTGACTTGATATACTTGTTTTCTTGTAACTTTCCAATTTTCTGTGATTTCTCAGAGATTACATATAAGCCGTGGTTCTGTTCCATGATTTAACACTATCCATCTTGACATTTTTTTCCCTTTCCATAATGCCAACATATTCTAGGATTCCTTCCTCCTGACTGGTACTTCCTCTTTGTCTATCTTATGAACTCTTCCGTATTTGACTAATTGCTAATTTTGACATATTGTGGGGTTCAATCTTTACCTCTCTTCTCTCTTCTATGTTCTCTTTCTTTATAGTTAATGCATGTATTGTGGATTTCTAAGTTCTCCATATACAAACATCCTTTCTCAGCATAGACCCATATATCCAACAGTTATTGACAATCCTATTTGTATGTCTGACAGGTATTCTGAACTCAACATGCTCAACACACAGTATACGGTTTTCTCACCACTGTCAGGCTTCAGTAAAACTGTTTTACTGACAATATTCTCTATCTCAGTAAATGGTATCACTGTGTCTCCAGTTTCTTACTCCAAAGTCAAGTATGCCATCCTTGATTCCTCCTCTCTCCTTTGTTCTCTAAATCCAATTCATTAGGAAGAACTGTTAGACCTGTCTTCAGAATGCAACCAAACCATAATAATTCTCATATCCACCTTCATCCTTGTTCCAGAAGCATGGGCTGAGATTCAAATTGTGTTGCATCCATCCAGTCATTCACACCAAAATCTATTCCTTATAACAGAATCAATTAGATATTTTAAGTGATAAATTATATCTGTCACTCTCATGCTTAACACTTCAATTACTTCCTCTTTGCCTTTGAATAAAATCCACATTTTATAATGGCTTACATGGTCCTAAATTATCTACACTCTGTCGGACTCAGCAACCTTGAATCTTTCTTTTAAGTCTGACTGTGTTTCAGCTTTTCCAACCTTTTTTATATTCCATAAAATATAAGTTTGTATTCAACTTGAAGCCTGTGCAGAGACTGATAACAATATCTCTGTATCCATCCTTTCCTTCTTCCTTTCTGTAATATAACCAACTGAATTGTTTCTGGTAACATGCCTGGAAGCTGCAAACTATATTCCTGGCCTCTTTATTGAATTTTGATCAAATCCAGACCAATGTCATGTGAACAGAGATAATACTTACGACTTTCATGTCTGTCATTTCCATAAAGACTGCTCTTCTGTTCTCCCTCTTTTACCCTTTACCCTAGCTATGAAATGGTGAAAACTGGAACAACACTGGGGCCTAGTACTGAGAATGACAGAGCCACACAGCAAGGTCTGTGCTACAAATCCTGGAGGTGAGCTAGAAACAAACTTCTATCTTATTTAAGCCACTGTGCTAGGGATTTCTTTACCTAGAATGCTATTTCCCCAAATTGTTGCATGACTCTATCGTTTTATCACTTACTTCTCTAACCAATGTCGCCCTAAATGGGACTTCTTCTTTCCTCCACCCATTCTAAGAAGCTCTCTATAACTTCATCACTAAGTGAAATTATCTGGCTATTTAGTTTTATTTTATTTTGCTAGTTAATTAGAGGAGAAACAAATCTTCCTTATTTACCACTGTTAGCTTAGCAGTTTCAGACACATAGTATATACTCTGATATGGTTTGCTGTGTCCCCACCCACATTTCATCTTGAAACACAATGTATTGTGGGAGACACTTGGTGGGAGGTATTTGAATCATGAGGGCAGGTCTTTCCAGTGCTGTTTTCATAATAGTGAATAAATCTCACGAGATATAATGGTTTTCGAAAAGGAGTTCCCCTGCACAAGCTCTCTTCTCTTGCCTGCTGACATGTGAGGTGTGCTTTTCAATTTCTGCCATGAGTGTGAGGCCTCCCCAGCCACATGGAACTGTAGGTCCAGTAAACCTCTTTCTTTTGTAAATTGACCAGCCTCGGGTATGTCTTTATCAGTAGTGTGAAAACAGACTAGTACAGTAGATTTGTACTGGGAGTAAGGTGATGCTGAAAAGATACCTGAAAATATGGAAGTGACTTTGGAGCTGGGTAACAGGCAGAGGCTGGACCAGTTTGGAGGGCTCAGGAGGAGACAGGAAAATGTGAAAAGTTTGAAGCTCCCTAGAGACTTGCTGAATGGCTTTGACCAAAATGCTGATTATGATATGGACAATAAAGTCCAGGCTGAGGTGGTCTCAGATGGAGATGAGGAACCTGATGAAAACTGAAGCAAAGGTGACCCTTGTTACTTTTAGCAAAGAGACTCATGGCATTTTGTCCCTGCCCTGGAGATTTGTGGAACTTTGAACTTGAGAAAGATAATTTAGGGTATCTGGCAGAAGAAATTTCCAGGCAGCAAAGCATTTAAAAGGTGACTTGTGTGCTATTAAAGGCATTCAGTTTTATAAGAGAAGCAGAGCATAAAAGTTCAGAAAATTTGCAGGCTGACAATGTGATAGGAAAGGAAATCCCATTTTCTGAGGAGAAATTCAAGCCAGCTNCCCTGAGGGCAGCCTGTAACAAATATCTGATCTATGTTACTTAAGGAAAGAAAAAGATGGTCCCATCACCTCAAGTGAGATAACTTTGTGAATCCATTCCAGTTCCAAATTTCCCTGTGAGATTGCTTGAGGTCTCTGTTGCCACTGTGTTGCAGGAATCAGGAGGATGAGAGAAACCTCAGGGTAAAGTGGGAGGATCTTTACTGAGTGCACTCAGGCCCAGTAGACATAATATCCAAAAAACTGGGCCCAGAACAAAGACAGCACTTGACATTTATACACAATTTAAAAAGGGGGTGGACTAGCTTAAGTCAGGCTTACAGTGGCGTGAAGTGAAAGCAAGGATAAAGAGGCAGAACAAAGGCAGTTAATCAAATTGTGACAGGTGCATAACCCAGAATTACATGTGACTGTTGCCAGGCAACCCAGATGGCGATTATCTAGGTTTTGCCTAGGCACAGGCTTATCCTATAACCTTCACTATGGTGCCCAGGTGGCCATATCTCAGGCCTGCTCAGATGGTTTATGACCTTCACTCCACTACTCAGATTGAACAGAATACTTGAAGTCACTAGTTACAGAGAACAGGAATCTATAAACTCATACCATAAGAAAAAGGAAAATTTGTTTTTCTCCTCTCTATGTTGAGGGAATGCTGGGAGAGTGTCCAGAGCACATTCATGTCCTGGCTTCTTATACAGTATTATCAAGCTTTTCCTGGGTCTGGGCTGTGCCTGTTGCTGCCTCTGGGACAAGTCAGCCTAATACGGGAAAGCGTATTTCTCTTTTTAATTTTATTTATCTTTCTTTCTTTAATTTCCCACCTCAGCTGAATCACAGTCCAACTGCTCCCTCTTTTCATTTCCTCATAGGTGTTATTCCTAAGAGAACACCACCCAAAAAGCTCTACATACAGATAGTAGAGTCTCAGTGACTGCTTCCAGGGAGCCTGACTTGATATACTTGTTTTCTTGTAACTTTCCAATTTTCTGTGATTTCTCAGAGATTACATATAAGCCGTGGTTCTGTTCCATGATTTAACACTATCCATCTTGACATTTTTTTCCCTTTCCATAATGCCAACATATTCTAGGATTCCTTCCTCCTGACTGGTACTTCCTCTTTGTCTATCTTATGAACTCTTCCGTATTTGACTAATTGCTAATTTTGACATATTGTGGGGTTCAATCTTTACCTCTCTTCTCTCTTCTATGTTCTCTTTCTTTATAGTTAATGCATGTATTGTGGATTTCTAAGTTCTCCATATACAAACATTCTTTCTCAGCATAGACCCATATATCCAACAGTTATTGACAATCCTATTTGTATGTCTGACAGGTATTCTGAACTCAACATGCTCAACACACAGTATACGGTTTTCTCACCACTGTCAGGCTTCAGTAAAACTGTTTTACTGACAATATTCTCTATCTCAGTAAATGGTATCACTGTGTCTCCAGTTTCTTACTCCAAAGTCAAGTATGCCATCCTTGATTCCTCCTCTCTCCTTTGTTCTCTAAATCCAATTCATTAGGAAGAACTGTTAGACCTGTCTTCAGAATGCAACCAAACCATAATAATTCTCATATCCACCTTCATCCTTGTTCCAGAAGCATGGGCTGAGATTCAAATTGTGTTGCATCCATCCAGTCATTCACACCAAAAATCTATTCCTTATAACAGAATCAATTAGATATTTTTAAGTGATAAATTATATCTGTCACTCTCATGCTTAACACTTCAATTACTTCCTCTTTGCCTTTGAATAAAATCCACATTTTTATAATGGCTTACATGGTCCTAAATTATCTACACTCTGTCGGACTCAGCAACCTTGAATCTTTCTTTTAAGTCTGACTGTGTTTCAGCTTTTCCAACCTTTTTTATATTCCATAAAAATATAAGTTTGTATTCAACTTGAAGCCTGTGCAGAGACTGATAACAATATCTCTGTATCCATCCTTTCCTTCTTCCTTTCTGTAATATAACCAACTGAATTGTTTCTGGTAACATGCCTGGAAGCTGCAAACTATATTCCTGGCCTCTTTATTGAATTTTGATCAAATCCAGACCAATGTCATGTGAACAGAGATAATACTTACGACTTTCATGTCTGTCATTTCCATAAAGACTGCTCTTCTGTTCTCCCTCTTTTACCCTTTACCCTAGCTATGAAATGGTGAAAACTGGAACAACACTGGGGGCCTAGTACTGAGAATGACAGAGCCACACAGCAAGGTCTGTGCTACAAATCCTGGAGGTGAGCTAGAAACAAACTTCTATCTTATTTAAGCCACTGTGCTAGGGATTTCTTTACCTAGAATGCTATTTCCCCAAATTGTTGCATGACTCTATCGTTTTTATCACTTACTTCTCTAACCAATGTCGCCCTAAATGGGACTTCTTCTTTCCTCCACCCATTCTAAGAAGCTCTCTATAACTTCATCACTAAGTGAAATTATCTGGCTATTTAGTTTTATTTTATTTTGCTAGTTAATTAGAGGAGAAACAAATCTTCCTTATTTACCACTGTTAGCTTAGCAGTTTCAGACACATAGTATATACTCTGATATGGTTTGCTGTGTCCCCACCCACATTTCATCTTGAAACACAATGTATTGTGGGAGACACTTGGTGGGAGGTATTTGAATCATGAGGGCAGGTCTTTCCAGTGCTGTTTTCATAATAGTGAATAAATCTCACGAGATATAATGGTTTTCGAAAAAGGAGTTCCCCTGCACAAGCTCTCTTCTCTTGCCTGCTGACATGTGAGGTGTGCTTTTCAATTTCTGCCATGAGTGTGAGGCCTCCCCAGCCACATGGAACTGTAGGTCCAGTAAACCTCTTTCTTTTGTAAATTGACCAGCCTCGGGTATGTCTTTATCAGTAGTGTGAAAACAGACTAGTACAGTAGATTTGTACTGGGAGTAAGGTGATGCTGAAAAGATACCTGAAAATATGGAAGTGACTTTGGAGCTGGGTAACAGGCAGAGGCTGGACCAGTTTGGAGGGCTCAGGAGGAGACAGGAAAATGTGAAAAAGTTTGAAGCTCCCTAGAGACTTGCTGAATGGCTTTGACCAAAATGCTGATTATGATATGGACAATAAAGTCCAGGCCGAGGTGGTCTCAGATGGAGATGAGGAACCTGATGAAAACTGAAGCAAAGGTGACCCTTGTTACTTTTTAGCAAAGAGACTCATGGCATTTTGTCCCTGCCCTGGAGATTTGTGGAACTTTGAACTTGAGAAAGATAATTTAGGGTATCTGGCAGAAGAAATTTCCAGGCAGCAAAGCATTTAAAAGGTGACTTGTGTGCTATTAAAGGCATTCAGTTTTATAAGAGAAGCAGAGCATAAAAGTTCAGAAAATTTGCAGGCTGACAATGTGATAGGAAAGGAAATCCCATTTTCTGAGGAGAAATTCAAGCCAGCTGCAGAAAAAAAAAAAAAAAAAAAAAAAAAAAAAAAATTTGCATAAGTAAAAAGCTAAATGTTAATCCCCAAGACAATGGGAAAAACGTCTCTAGGGCACGTCAGAGGTCTTCAAGGCTGCCCCTCCTATCACAGGCCTGGAGGCCTAGGAGAAAAAAATTGTTTGGTGGGTTGGGCTCAGGGTCCCTATGTTGTGTGCAGCCTAGGGACTTGGTGTCCTGCATCTCATCTGCTCCAGCTGTGGCTGAAATGGGCCAACATAGGGCTTAGGCCATGGCTTCAGAGGGTGCAAGCCTCAAGTCTTGACAGCTTCCATGTGGTGTTGAGCCTGCCAGTGCACAGAAGTTAAGAACTGGGGTTTGCGAACCACTGCCTAGATTTCAGAGAATGATGGAAATGCCTGAATGTCCAGGCAGAAGCTTGCTGCAGAGGTGGGACTCTCATGGAGAACCTCTGCTAGGGCAGTGCAGAAGAGAAATGAGAGGTTGGAGCCCCCACACAGAGTCCCTACTGGGGTACTGCCTAGTGGAGCTGTGAGAAGAGGGCCACCGTCCTCCAGACCCCAGAATGATGGACCCAACAACATCTTGCATAATTCTCCTGGAAAAACCACAGACACTCAACACCAGCCTGTGAGAGCAGCCAGGATGGAGGCTGTAACCTGCAGACTCACAGGAGTGGAGCTACTAAAGACAATGGGAACTCACCTTTTGTATCAGCTTGACCTGGATGGGGTCAAAAGAGATTATTTTGGAGCTTTAAGATTTGACTGCCTCACTGGAATTTAGACTTGCCTGGGGACTGTAACCCATTGTTTTGGCCCAATGCCTGTATTCCCATTGTATCTAGGAAGTAACTCACTTATTTTTGATTTTACAGGCTCTTAGGCAGAAGGGAATTGACTTGTCTCAAATGAAACTTTGGATTGTGGACTTTTGAGCAAACATTGAAATGAGTTAAGATTTGGGGGGACTGTTGAGAAGGCATGATTGGTTTTGAAATGTGAGTACATGATACTTGGGAGGGATCGGGGTGGAATGATATGGTTTGGCTGTGTCCCCACCCAAATCTCATCTTGAATCACCACGTATTGTGGGAGGTAGCTGAATCATCGGTCAGCTCTTTCCCATGTTCTTCTCATGATATTGAATAAGTCTCATGAGATCTGATGGTTTTAAAAAGGGAAGCTTCCCTGCACAAGCCCTCTTCTCTTGTCTGGTGCCAAGTGAGATATGCCTTTCATCTTCTGCCATGATTGTGAGGCCTCTGCAGCCATGTGGAACTATAAGTCCAGTAAACCTCTTTCGGTTGTAAATTGCTCAGTCTCAGGTATGTCTTTATCAGCAGCATGAAAACAAACTGATATATACGCATTACATTTTTTTGAATGTGGTTAGACAGTAACTGTCTTTTATTTGATGATTTTCCTATTTAAAGTAAGTAAATTATGTAGTGATTTAAGTAGTAAATTATGTTTGAATTATTTTTCCTTGCTTAATAGCAAAGGATATCAAATTTTCTTAGAATTAGTATGATTTGTGCTGCACATATATCACTGGAAATACTTAAATATATGAGCACTAATAGAATAGATGGAAAATAGACAAACAAAAATCACTTGCATGGGAGTTTGCCATTTGTTTTTAAATGGACTAATAAATTTTCCCAATATTTGTTGCAATTATTATATGTAGTTTATAAAGGATTAGCTATTCTAGATAACAATGGAAAATATTGCTGGTGATAACTTCTCTATGAGAAGGATCCTAATTTTAACTAGGGCTCTATTTTTTTTTCTTGGATCTTTATAAAGAAGTTCTTTATTCTGCCAGAGTTAGCAGAATCAAATGTTCCTCTGTTTACCAACATACAAAAAACAAACAAACAAACAAACAAAAAATTCCTAGCAGAGAACATTGATAATGGCAAAAATAATACAGGCATAAAACCAAGAGTAGCCCAAGTTCAGTCCTATTATCTAATAAATTATTCAGTCAATATTTTTCCAGAGGATAATGGAGAAATTAAAAGTCTTTTAGAAGTCAATGTTACCTAAATAATGCCTTCAGCAAGAACATAAGCAAAGAATATTTCTCCAATCATATTTTGTAAAAGTAATTCTGGAAAATGGGTCATTCTTTTCATATTTTATGTTATAAAGAAAACATCAGAAATCAAAGGGAGAAGAATATACACAAGAAAATAACAGAAACTAAGGGTTATTATAATTTCCTTAGTGAAGAGAAAGCTGAGTTGTCTCAGTTGTACGTTACAATTTTTGTGCCTCTTTCCTTCTGTCTCTCTCTCTTGAGGGGGGGTGTGTGTGTGTATGTGTGTGTACACACAGACATAACCCAAATATACATTTGGATACATATCCAAACTGCTATATACAAAATATGTTATGAATATTCTGTTCAAGCATATACAAGTAAATTTGTATAGACTTATTTACATATATATATAATTATGTATACATACTGTAGAAAGTTTGAGGCAGCTAGGGCCTGAGGAGGGGAAAAGAGGTAACCACCAGGTGGCAGTATCACAAGCAAGCCTCATTGGGTGCTACTTTGACACTGCTTGCAGGGGAAGTTACAGCAGAAGTTGGTAAAGAGACTGCTCAGTGGAGAAGGAGGGCAAAGGAACTCCAGGGGAGAGAGACATTAGAGAGGGGACTTAAGTGTCTAAATGATACAGTTCAGCAGCATGGCAGGAGTCTCTGAGTCAAAGAGCTCTGAAGGACAGTTGTGGCTTGGAGTTTTAATGGCCTCAGTGCTAAAAATAGCTAGCTAGCAGATTTGGTGTACAGTTCCATGTTTTATGCAAAGCATAAATGGCTAAACATCTGCTCCTTTTGGCTGTTTTAAAAATAATTGGATGTGTTCAATTGTTTGAGTTTGATGCAGTGGGCTTGTGCACTAATGAATCTGGGCTTGCGGTTTAGCAGTATAGGGCCCAATACACAGAACCCATCTCTTTGGATCAATTATAGAACAAGTACATCCTTCCTTTCTTTTCTTTTCTTTTCTTTTCTTTCTTTCTTTCTTTCTTTCTTTCTTTCTTTCTTTCTTTCTTTCTTTCTTTCTTTCTTTCTTTCTTCCTTCCTTCCTTCCTTCCTTCCTTCCCTCCCTCCCTCCCTCCTTTCTCTCTCTCTCTCTTTCTTTCTTTCTTTCTTCCTTCCTTCCTTTCTTTCTTTCTTTCTTTCTTTCTTTCTTTCTTTCTTTCTTTCTTTCTTTCTTTCTTTCTTTCTTTCTCTTTATTTCCCTCCTCCTCCTCCTCCTCCTCCTCCTTCCTCTTCTTCTTCTTCTTCTTCTTACTCTTCTTTTTCTTCCTTCCTCCTTCCTTCCTTCCCTCCCTCCCTCCCTG
>NW_016810891.1:429771-441330 GCF_001698545.2 Rhinopithecus bieti | reverse complement strand
ATTAAAATGCTAGAAAATTCTTCCTTTATATTGTAAGTTTCATGAGATCAATAACTTTTGGTTTTGTTCACTGTTCTACAAGTTCTAGAAAATTTCCTTGTGTATAGTGGAACTCCAATAAAATTGATTGACTGATGGAAACCTACAAAATATTGTAAAACACTAATAGAGATTACATAGGATTGAAGTGGTTAGATTTTTATTTTGTGATTGGATTTTATATTTTTTGATATATCAACTTTTACAGATTCAAACTTCTCCAGTAATTACATTTAAAGTAAACCAGAGATATTAAACCACGGTTAGTAAATTTTTTTCTGTGAAATACCAAGACTTGATTTGTCCCTGCCTAATCCTGCTTTCCTACTGTCTTCTACAGGTATTGACACCAGTTCAGTCCTTTGATAAGCCTACTTGTAAAATAAGGTCTATCTTGGAGGCTGGTTTCCAGGAAACCCAAGCAACATTTATTGATTATATCTCATGCTAGATTAAACCTCTGCAACAGTGGGGACCATTTCTGTTTTCTGTAGCTGTATGTAATCAGTTCCAGCACAGTAGGTAGTAACTGGCAGGCTCTCAATTAATATAACTTCATATCATGTAACTATTAAAATGAGTTGTAGAATAGATACTGATATATGTTAGTAATTTAAAAAATAAGTAAAAAGAATGTTACAAAATTAATAATATAAATCAGTTATGTAAAATAGGTATATATACACAACATACAAATGAATAGGAAACTATTAACATCTCTAATTATGGATTAATAATTTTCTTTGACTTTTTGATTATCTATATTAAATGCTTTTACAATTACAATTCCTACAATTAAGCCATTACAATTTCTAAAATTAAGTTATTAAATAAATGGTTGTTGAAGACCTCTATGTGGTAGTTTTAAACATTAGGTATATAGAAGTGAGCAAAACTAATGACAGTTGGGATAGAGTGTGACTGAAGGATTCATGACTCACGTGTCCGCTATTTGGTCTGAAATGATGAGTGAGTAGAGAGTTGGTCCAACATCAATGTTTTTCTCCACACTTAGCTTCCTTGTGTGACTACCTTGCTCTTTCTCACAGAGCAGAAGTCTCCAAATATTAAAACATTTTATATGGTGACTGGCTTCCTCAGTGTGCACATACCAAAACATTCAGATAGAAGCTGCCATGTTTATTATGATCTAGCCTCAAAAGTCCTCCAGCATCACATCTGTTCTATTTTATTCATCAAAATATGCACAGAAAAAGGGAGCTCATGAATGAACTCCATCTTTCAGTGGGGATAGATTTAACATACAGGAGGGAAAGAATGGATGGCTCTCATCTTGAAAACAAGAGAATATGTAATCCTTCAATCTGTGTTTTAGGTGTGTATCTGGTTTGTATCCGATCCAGCTTTAAGGTCTACTTATTTTGATAGATGAGTTATTTAATACACATATACCTAAATTAGATATGTTTGGACTTAGTTTTCCCATAGTACTTTAGGATACATTGTCTTTGTAATGTTTCCTTTACAATAGCTTAGATATAGAGTATTATCTATATTTAGAGGTTTTGAAGGTTAATATTTGTTGCCTCTTTATAATTTGGAAGGTTTGAATTTGTTTTACTTGTGGCAGTGTTTGCCTTTAAGACAATTTATTTAAAAGTATATGTTTAAAGGTAAAGTGAGGCCGGGCGCGGTGGCTCAAGCCTGTAATCCCAGCACTTTGGGAGGCCGAGACGGGCGGATCACGAGGTCAGGAGATCGAGACCATCCTGGCTAACCCGGTGAAACCCCGTCTCTACTAAAAAAATACAAAAAACTAGCTGAGCGAGGTGGCGAGCGCCTATAGTCTCAGCTACTCGGGAGGCTGAGGCAGGAGAATGGCATAAACCCGGGAGGCAGAGCTTGCAGTGAGCTGAGATCCGGCCACTGCACTCCAGCCTGGGCGACAGAGCGAGACTTCGTTTCAAAAAAAAAAAAAAAAAAAAAAAAAAAAAAAAAAAAAAAAAAGATAAAGTGAAATACATTTATTCTTGATTCAGCAACTTAAGTAAATGTCTAATGACTCCCTGTACTGAGTAGAAAAATTAGTACAAATTTATTTTCCTTCTCCATGACCCCTCTGCTGATAGATTCTCGATTCAAATTGTTGCTTTGACACTTTGATATCTTTACTTCATTTAGTTTCTATTTAAATAATGCATGTTGATCTTTATTAGTTATGTTAGTTATTAGTTATGTTAGTAGCTTTTCCTAATTATAAATATTTATACCATTAAATTTTACAATTAAAATCACCCCAATATTTACTCTTATTTTCTTTTAAAACAGATTTCAAATTTCTGCCCTTTTAGGTAAAATTCTGCTTTCAGCTAATGATTGACTGAAGCTCAAAGAAAGTATACTTTTTGACTTCAAGCAATGTTAGTATTTCCATTTTTTAAACCTTAATGACAGTTGAAATCATACTTCAATCTCATTTTCTTTCTCTGAGAATCCTATAGGTGTCTAGATATTGCTCGATTTTCTTCTAGTATTGAACATTCTACCTACAACATGTTATACTTTATCAATTTGCATATTTAATTGATAATATATTGAGGGATATTTTGTCTTCCTTATCCAACACTTTAACTCTCATCTCTTACCATTATATTTTTTAATTTTCATTATGCTTGAGTTTTTTTGTATACAATATTTGAATTGATGTACATGAGAATGTTGAAACTTTAGATTTTCCCAATGAAAATGAGCAGGCTCATTATCAGAAGAAAAATAATATTAAATAAAGTTGGCGTTAAGCTTGCGTACGATAAATCAGATGGTGAACTGTATTGATGTTATATTTTCCAGTTAAGTACATACTTGCATTTTTTTAGATTACATTGTCTTTCTCAACAAACTGCAGCACATGCCATTTCTGAAAGAAAACTATTAGCTATTCAAAGCATTATACATTTTACCATGACTCACAATATCATGTATATCTTAAATTATCTTATAAGCTCTTCTAAATTTAAATAAACCTTGGAAATCTTGCCTTACTACAAGACTAAATAGCAGTTTCAATGGAACTGAATTAGATCTTAAAGAAAAATAGGAGGGTTTATGCTTCCATATTTGTTCTTATTTAATATCTCTAGGAATTACTTTTTAAGTAAAATTTACATTAAATTCCAATACCCGTAAACATGTGTTACATAGAGTAAGTGAGAAGTATATTTTGTTATAATATTGCTTTCTACAAAAATGCTGTCCTTACAATTCATCAGTCTTTGCACAGATATGAAATAGTTATGATGCACTTTTTTTGTTCCTCATTTTCATGAATTGTATGATGTATACACTAATTGTACCAACCCATATGTGAAGACTATATGGGTTAATGTTTGAAACCTTAAGACAGCACCTGGCTGTATAGAAGTTGAGTATTCCTTATTCAAAAATCTAAACTCTGATATGCTCCAAAGTCAGAATTATTTTGTGCACCAACATGATGTCACAAGTAGAAAATTCTATTCCACACTTTATATGCTGGGTTTCAGTCAAAACCTGGACTCATGTGCTGGGTTTCATGCACAAAATTATTTGAAATACTGTATAATACTACCTTCAGGCTATGTGTATATAGGACATAAGTGAATTTTGTCTTCAGACTTGGATCCCATCCCCAAGATATCATTTGATGTATATGCGAATATTCCAAAATCCAAAAAATTCAAAAACACTTCTGGTCCCAAGCATTTAAGACAAAGAGTATTCACCCTGTATGAGTATTTTATTAGGAGCAAAAAATTAATTTAATTTTTAAATAACGTTTATATGAAACAAGGAAATGAGGGATGCACTTTCTTATAAGCTAAAATTGTTAGAGTTGTACTCACCAAAGGAGTCCATGTTTAATATTTCAGTCTGTATAGAGTTATTACATTTTAACCGGTGTGAAACATACGTTGGTACCTATTTCTCATAAAAAATTGCTTGCTTGGAAATCTCTATGGATGTCTCATATAAAAATACACTTCAGAATTAGTCAAATATGTACATTGTTGAATCCTGGTACTGAACTGGGCCGAGCTTCTGAGGTGCTGGGTGTGGTAGCACTCATCTGTTTCTGGATCCTTGGAGGAAGATCTGCTCTTAGCCAGAGGCTTACTTGCACTTCTTCGGTACTTTTCCCATCCACTAGGTGAACTCTAAATTCCCTCCCATTGAATATAGGCATGTCTTAATTACTTATTTGAAAAATTTAATGTAGTGAAAGTTAGAATTCTGGGACTTTTCAGATTAAAAAGAAGCTGTGGAAATTCAAAGCAAATCAATAGGAATACTTACCCTGAGGGCCCAGAGTTCAACTAAGAAAGTCAACTATCCCGAGAAGGCCATGCTAAAGAGACCGCAGCTAGGCACTCTGTCAACAATCTTTATTTTGTAGAGTCAGCACTGTCACTTAAGGTAGTGTAGAAAATATAAAAATGAACCTCATATTTTTTCTTGAGGAAATTTTCAGTCAAAATTTTGGAAGTGCTGACCATTTTCTTTCAGCCAGAAATAATGAAATAGTCAGGACAAAGAAATGAGCTATGACCGCAACTGTTTAGTTTTCAAGCACAATGAAAAGAAATATCATGGAATCAAGAATTGAAGGATTTGAAAATAAAATTATTTCTTATTCACAGCCTATTTTGACATGCCCCCAAAAAATGTTCTTAAAGGGAGAAATAGCTTTGGGGCAAAATTATCTTAACTTTGAAGCTTTAAAACTGAGAATTCAGAAAGGTTGAAGTGTGTGTCCCATAGATATTCTTGACTAGATAACAAGTTTCCTGAAACTTTTAAGCACACCGCCAACAACCTCATGATTCTTAGCCCAAGGCAAATAAGGACTAAATTCAGAGTTTTGTGGTTCAGCATTTGTTTAATGAACCAAATCCAGATAAGACTCACACAAAGATTAATATTTTTATAAATCACTTTTCCCGGCAGAAGCACAGAGACAGTTCAAAATAAGAAGAGTCCTTATTCTACAGACAAGTCGTAGGCTGAAAATACCATGCAGCTGTAAGCATCAGTGATTTGTTATGTAAAAGTGGGACTCAGGAGAAAATGAGATCTCAGAGGGCAGGGGCAAGAGATGTAAAGGAGCACTCCCAGGAAGCAGCCCTGAGCCACCAATTTCTTCCATTCAAGGCTCTAGAAACATGTTTCTTGCTAGATTTCAGAAATGTGATAGATCACTTACTATTTCTTGCTTCCTATTCCTTTATTTTTTGAACAGGAGGATTTATTGTGTTCACTCTGTCTCTGTCACATCTTTTTATATTGAGTATATAGGGGAGGATAACTGCTTCCTTGTTCACAGGACTTCAAGTTGCGAGGAAAACAGTGAGAAAACCTGACTCTGTTTAAAGGTTTTAAGATCCTGGTATTGCATCTGATTCCCTAATTAGATATAACTTTTAAGGTACTTAAGAAAGGATGACAGTATCTTTTCAAGTGCAAGAAATTTAAAATTATTAATTTTATATTATATTTAATTATAATTATAGCATAATAAATGAAATTATATATTATACATATTATGAATCATATATTATAAATTATTACTATATAATTATATTGTAATATATAGTACATTATAATTTTCTAATGATAATTTAAATAATGATATATACTATATAGTATAGTTTAATTTATAGTATATACATGATTATTATATATCATGTATATTATATATTATAGTTATATATGTAAATTTTTTCTAGTAGGCAGATTAGAAAATATAGCAAATTATTTGCTGCTCTTTCTTTTGAGAGGTGGACCTTAATTTCTCTCCTTTTGAAGTTTAGCTAGACTTGATGACATTCTTGATTATTATAATACGGTAGATAAGATGTTGTGGTAATTTCAATGCTAGGTCATAAGATCACGCCTTGCTAGTGCATGAGCCTCTTGAAACCTTCTCTCTGGGAGTCAAGAGCTAGATTGTGAGAAGTTTGACTTCTCTGAGGTCACTCTCATGGAGGGTCAGTTTAGGCACTCTATTTGACAGTTTCAGCAGAGATAATCCTTCCAGCCAACCTCATTAAGGCTAAAGACATCTGGGTGAAGCTGTATTGAACTCTAAAGAACATCTCTTCTGCCAGTAGAATAACGGTGGTGACATCCATCAATGTCACAAGAAACACAGTAAGTGCCTAAATAATCTCTGCCTGGACTTCTAACCCACAAAATTCTGACATGTACTGAAATGATTGCTTTTTAAGTTACAAATATTTTGAGCAGTTCGTTATAGAAAAATTGATTACTAGGATAAAGGCTTGCCAACATTTTATCTCTCCCCAGCTCAAAAAGGCATCATTTAAAAAAATCCTCCAACATTAAATTGCATATGGTTTTGCAGACAAAATGCTGATTATTTTTGTTATATTATGTTTATGTATATTCTCTTACCATTTTTTCATCTTTCCTTCTTCAGTTAAAAGCTACAGTGATAAACCTAATTAAGTAAACTAAGACACTCATTTTAGGTATTTTTGGTCAAAAGCTACAGTGATAAACCTAATTAAGTATCTTAGTAAACCTAAGATACTCATTTCAGGTATCATGGAATCTCATCTTAACTGTTTCAGGAGTTTAATTAGGTATACTGCCCCTCTACTGCTTCACCATACAGAGCCTCTTTATTATTGCCTCCAACTTAAAAAAAATTATTTATATTTTGCACTGGAATGAAAGTTTCTTAATGTTGCTGCCCCCTTATTCTACTTGTTTTCATTTACTCTGAATTATTTGCACGATTAAATTACTAAATAGTTTGCTGCAGTAGCAACAGCCAAAAAATTCAAATTTTCATGTGAAGCCAAAATGCTGTCAAATTCAGGTGTGGTATTGATTTTGAATATGATGTTTCTATTCTATTAGGAGACCATGAATGGTCAATCAAAAGTTGACCGAATATAAAATGAGAATGTCAGGCTAGAGAGTCACAAGGTTTCTATAGGTAAGACTTTTAGTTTCCACAAGGACCCTCCTGTTTGGAGGAGAATGAGCTAAAAAATAGGCACTACTTTTTTTTTAATTAATGAGTTTTATTTTTAATACCAAACAACGAAATGCCTATAGATGATATTGGTTGAATAATCTGTGATATATCCATGCAATGTGGAATACACACACATACACACACACATACCCTATGTACATATTCATTCTGCTGCATATATCTACTTATGTGTTAACATTATAATCTGTTACTCTGAGATTTACTTTCTTCATTGAGCAGTATAATTTGGACATATTTTTGGTTGGGTTCCCAGATTTTTGCCCATTGGAAGATAATTTTTTTGAATTGCTATTAATGCAAAAACAAAGTTAAATATCATGAGTCAAGTCCATTAAGTGCATTGTTAGCATGCAGCTAGGGTAATTTTTGCCTTGAATTTGGTTACTTTTCTTTGCTCTCTGTCACCAGGCTGTTTGTCCACTTGTCTTATTTTTTAAATGCAGACTTAAGGGTCCAAGTGCAGTTGTGCTACATGGATATATTACACAGTGGCGAAGTCTTAGGTTTTAGTGTACTGATCACCTAAATAGTGTACATTGTACCAAATTGGACCTATTTCATCCCTTATCTCCCTCCCACCCTTCCACATAAAAAAAAAAAAAAAGCATTATTTTTGCAGCTATCTCAATCCTATCACTTGCCCTTGCCACTCAACTCATACTCATTAACTCAATTCTTCTTTATTAACAAGAAGGATCATGCAGGATACTTACCCTCCCCCCATGTGTGGGAGCATTTGCTACTGGATCTCAGAGAGTCATCCCTTATCCTTGAATCTGGTCTTGTTCCAGAAAGCTATGTCTCTGTCACCATACAATCTTTTTCATTAAAACTGACAAAAATTGTAAAGGGTCCATTCTGGTATGGTGTGAATATTTGTCTTCTTCAAAACTCATGTTGAAATTTAATTTCTATTGTGATAGGATTTGGCGGTGAGACATTTAAGAGGTGTTTAGGTCATGAGGGCTGCGCCCTTGTGAGTGAACTTACAGTGTTATCGTGGGAGTATGCTCTCCTCTCTTGCTCTTTCTCTTGCTATCCATCTTCCACCATGTGATGACTTCCACCATTTTGTGACACAGAAGGCCCTCACCGGATGCCAGCATCTTATTCTTTTGTGTTGTTGTTGATGAGACAGAGTCTTGCTCTGTTGACAGGCTGCAGTGCAGTGGCGTGATCTCGGCTCACTGCAACCTCCAACTCCCTGGTTCAAGCGATTCTCCGGCATCAGCCTCCTGAATAGCTGGGATTACAGGCATTCACCACCACACTCGGCTAATGTTTGTATTTTTAGTAGAGATGAGCTTTCACCATTTTGGCCAGGATGGTCTTGATCTCCTGACCTCATGATCTACTCGCCTCGGCCTCCCAAAGTGCATTATAAATTTTCCAGTTTGTTGTGTTGTGTTATAGCAGTGAAAAACTAAGATACATCCCAGTAAATTACCCTGTGACTGTTTCATGCATGCTGTCTAAAGACTGGAAATTCTGGGATAAGAAGCAAATTACAAAGGACATTATTTCTATGGTACAGAAAGTAACTTGAACATCAGCATATTTGTGTGAAGTCCTGCGATAGCTCCAAGTCTAATGGTAGTAATGTGATGTTTCCAGTTGAATTCCTACATACCCAGTGGGTTTGCATAGCAGCTTTGTATCTGTGGGTTTGAGATATCCATCCCTTTTATATGAGCAGAAAGAATTGGTGCAGATGGAACTGTTACCTTGCCTCTCTCAAGGGTACAAACTGTATAAAAAGTTCTGAGAAATGACCCAGGTAAGAGAGAGGTCAGGACTTTGATTGGACCATCCAGAAACATATGGAGAACCACAAAAGGCTCAAAGATTCTACCTTCCAACGAGGTAACTACATACTATATATGATGCCTTACGTATTATTATTTATTTGCATTCTGGGTAGTAGAAACAAATAAAAACGCAATGCTTCTTAGCTCCAAGAAACTCCAGACTTTTTTTTTTTTTTTTTCTGTCTATTGCTTTCTCTTAGTTCTTTTCTTAGCCTTGAGTAATTTTGTTTTAAATATGCATTGATTAGCTTAGCACTCAGACAAAAACATTGTTTGGTATTGTTCTCCAAATTGTCTGAGTTCTCTCACTTCTACATAGTATTCTACCTTACAAAGTCTATCCATGTAGGCTTCTCTCAATTCTAGTTTCTTTCTCCTCAATCCAACAGTTCTGTCAGCTCTGGTTTGATTCCCCCTTTACAATATCATGCACCGTGAATTTCTTTTAGGAAGTGGGCTGGGGTAATTGCAAGGTTCGCTTTGCTTCTTTCCTTTCTTACAGAGATTGTGTTATTTGCTACTTAATATCTATTATCTGAAAATTATGTTTTCATGTATATTCATGTATATTATGTCTTTGAAACATTTGATTTTTTTCCTTTTTTTTTAGTAAGAGGTTAACAACTGTCCTTGTTAATTTATAAGCAGAATTTTCTGTCTTCTTGTTTAAAAAAATGGAGGATTAATGATTCAAAGTGCTCTATGGTATAGCTACATTTTATTCTTCACAAATCAGACATAAATATTTCCATCATATTGAGTGCTTGAATCTGACAGTTTAACAAGAATATTTGAAATTATGCGTTACTACAAGTTACCGTTATGTCTTTACCCTACCTATCTTGACTTGATGATAAAGATTATCCTTTTCATGATACAGTGCACAGTCACAGGAAACTAAAGAACTGACTCTGTGTCTGTAAAACACACTATTACATTGACTCCTGTTATATCCACTCAGACACTGGATTCTTTAGCATGTTGCTGAAACTAATTAGCTAATATTTTATTTTGGGAACGTAAATATACTTTGAAATGTGAGGAATAACTGTATTTTCAAAATTATTGTTCAAACAACTGAAAACTATTTTATAGGCTACAGTTTAGGCAGGACGTCTTTTCAATGCCATATTTTTTAAAAATCCACTGTAGACAAAATATTGCCCATCAATGCAAAAGTGTCTTGATAATAGATATCTATTAATCAAACACACTGCAAAAATATATAATGGAGAATTATGTTGAAAGACATATGATAAAAATTGAACACATCTTTCTGATAAAAGCTCATAGCAGACTAGAAATAGAAGAATGCAGTGTTAACAAGATATCTTAAATTAGCAGCTCATATATTACTCAACAATGAAACCATTAGACTCTTTAATTAAAATCTGGTTTTGATTTGCATTTCTCTGATGACCAGTGATAATGAGCATTTTTTCATGTGTCTGTTGGCTGCATAAATGTCTTCTTTAGAGAAGTGTCTGTTCATATCCTTTGCCCACTTTTTGATGGAGTTGTTTGATTTTTTCTTGTAAATTTGTATAAGTTCTTTGTAGATTCTGGATCTTAGCCCTTTGCCAGATGGGTAGATTGTAAAAATTTTCTCCTATTCTGTAGGTTGCCTGTTCACTCTGATGGTAGTTTCTTTTGCTGTGCAGAAACTTTTTAGTTTAGTAAGATCCCATTTTTCAATTTTAGATTTTGTTGCCATTGCTTTTGGTGTTTTAGTCATGAAGTCCTTGTCCATGCCTATGTCCTAAATGGTATTGTCTAGGTTTTCGTCTAGGAATTTTATAGTTTTAGGTCTAACATTTAAGTCTTTAATCCATCTTGGGTTAATTTTTGTATAAGGTGTAAGGAAGGGATCCAGTTTCAGCTTTCTACATATGGCTAGCCAGTTTTCCCAGCACCATTTATTAAATGGGGAATCCTTTCCCCATTTCTTGTTTTTGTTAGGTTTGTCAAAGACCAGATGGTTGTAGATATGTGGTATTATTTCTGAGGACTCTGTTCTGTTCCATTGGTCTATATCTCTGTTTTGGTACCAGTACCATGCTGTTTTGGTTACTGTGGCCTTGTAGTATAGTTTGCAGTCAGGTAGTGTGATGCCTCCAGCTTTGTTCTTTTGGCTTAGAATTGTCTTGGCAATGTGGGCTATTTTTGGTTCCATATGAACTTTAAAGTAGTTCTTTCCAATTCTGTGAAGAAAGTCATTGGTAGCTTGATGGGGATGGCATTGAATATATAAATTACCTTGGCCAGTATGGCCATTTTCATGATATTGATTCTTTCTATCCATGAGCATGGAATGTTCCTCCATTTGTTTGTGCCCTCTTTTATCTCGTTGAGCAGTGTTTTGTAGTTCTCTTTGAATAGGTCCTTCACATCCCGTGTAAGTTGGATTCCTAGATATTTTATTCTCTTTGCAGCAATTGTGAATGGGAGTTCACTCATGATTTGGCTCTCTGTTTGTCTGTTATTGGTGTATAGGAATGCTTGTGATTTTTTGCACATTGATTTTG
Source organism: Rhinopithecus bieti (assembly GCF_001698545.2). Lineage (NCBI taxonomy): Eukaryota > Metazoa > Chordata > Mammalia > Primates > Cercopithecidae > Rhinopithecus > Rhinopithecus bieti. The sequence continues at coordinate 429,934 of NW_016810891.1, read as the reverse complement.
TATCCTGAGACTTTGCTGAAGTTGCTTATCAGTTTAAGGAGATTTTGGACTGAGATGATGGGGTTTTCTAAATATACAATCATGTCATCTGCCAACAGGGACAATTTTACTTTCTCTTTTCCTATTTGAATACTCTTTTTTTTTTTTTTTTTTTTTTTTTTTT
>NW_016810891.1:421659-429493 GCF_001698545.2 Rhinopithecus bieti | reverse complement strand
CCTGACCTCGTGATCCGCCCGTCTCAGCCTCCCAAAGTGCTGGGATTACAGGCTTGAGCCACCGCGCCCGGCTCCTAATTGAATACTCTTTATTTCTTTCTCCTTCCTGATTGTCCTGGCCAGCACTTCCAACACTATATTGAATAGGAGTAGTGAGAGAGGGCAACCCTGTCTTGTGCCAGTTTTCAAAGGGAATCCTTCCAATTTTTGCCCATTCAGTATAATATTGGCTGTGGGTTTGTCATAAATAGCTCTTATTTTGAGATACATCCCATGAATATCTAGTTTATTGAGAGTTTTTAGCATGAAGGGCTGTTGAATTTTGTTGAAGGCTTTTTCTGCATCTATTGAGATAATCATGTGGTTTTTGTCTTTGGTTCTGCTTATACAATGGATTACATTTATTGAGTTGCATATGTTGAACCAGACTTGCATCCCAGGGATGAAGCCCACTTTATCATGGTGGATAAACTTTTTGATGTGCTGTGGATTCGGTTTGCCAGCATTTTATTGAGGATTTATGCATTGATGTTTATCAGGGATATTGGCCTAAAATTCTCTTTTTTGTTGCATCTCTGCCAGGCTTTTGTATCAGGATAATGCTGGCCTCATAAAATGAGTTAGGGAGTATTCCCTCTTTTTCTATTGATTGGAATCGTTTCAGAAGGAATGGTACCAGCTTCTCTGTACCTCTAGTAGAAGTCAGCTGTGAATCCGTCTGGTCCTGGAGTTTTTTTGGTTGGTAGGCTATTAATTATTGCCTCAATTTCAGAGCCTATTATTTGTCTATTCAGGGATTCAACTTCTTCCTGGTTTAGTCTTGGAGGGGTGTATGTACCCAGGAATTTATCCATTTCTTCTTGATTTTCTAGTTTATTTCCATAGAGGTTTTTATATTATTCTCTGATGGTAGTTTGTACTTCTGTAGGATCGCTGGTGATATCCCCTTTCTCATTTTTTTATTGCATCTATTTGATTCTTCTCTTTTCTTCTTACTAGTCTTGCTAGTGGCCTATCATTTTTGTTGATCTTTTCAAAAAACCAGCTCCTGGATTCATTGATTTGTTTTAAGGGTTTTTGTGTCTCTATCTCCTTCAGTTCTGCTCTGATCTTAGTTATTTCTTGCCTTCTACTAACTTTTATTTCTAAGTAAATTTTTTAAATGTAAATATAAAAAGCCTTTCTAGAAGAAAAAATAGCTGAAATTAGTCTAAAGATGAAATATAAATATCAATTTCATGAACATAATGAACAAGATATGATGGCAAAAGCACAATTATTTTCAATCCTTAAAAAAACTTCTAGGGATTACAATAAGACAAAAAATAAAGTAATTGAAATATGTTTTATATGATTGTGAACCTAAAAGTAATAGTAGAGCTGAGTTAAAAAACAAAACAAAACTCAATTTATGAAGGAATGTAGTAAGATCATTGGATACAAGACACCTACCAAAACAAATAATTACTTTCTCTTTTTACAATAACAAATACAAATTTGAAATATGTGTATTAAATTACAGCATTGAAACTACCTAAAAGTAACAAGAAATATATTTGATAAGAAAGATAACTATCTAAATAAAATTCCAAATTGTGTATTTAAGGACATAAAAAATATTTGAATAATGTAAATAATACCATTCCTTTGGTTGGGAAAATATTATGTTTAACATGAATAATTATCCAAAGTGATTATATTTATGATTTTATTTCAGTTAGAATTTATATGTCTCTACACTATTTCCAAATATATTTTTATTGGGTAAGAAATAATTAAACTCTATTGTGAATGAAAAATACAAGAGAGACTTACAAATAAAATATCTCAGCTTCTAGTATCAAATTACTAAAATTGGGTTAAAGATAGACACATATATCAATATAAAAGAAATTATAGTTCAAAATTAGTTCTAGCATTGTATATTCATAAATTTATAATTCATTTAGTGTTTGAATTATAATGAAAATAGATTATTTCAAAAATAATTTAAATTAATATTTATTAGCAAGGGTTCTAGAAAGATTTTTAACCATACTTCCACTTCATTAGTCTGCACACACTTTAAGTTTAATCAAGTTTATGATTATTGATGGTAGAATGGGAATAAACATGGAAATTATAAGATTATTGGTGACTTCGAGTAATGAACCAGATGAGTGACCAAGTAACGTCATTATCTATTTCAGATAACTAAAATTTATCTTCCTTCCTTCCTTTCTTCCTTCTTTCCTTCCTTCCTTCCCTCCTTCCCTCCTTCCCTCCCTCCACCTCCCTCCCTCAAAAGAAGTGGCGACAAACTATACCACTAGTCATTGAATTCTTCAATTCGATTCCCTCTCAGTCACAAAAACAGGGGACTGTGCTATTTCATTGAAAATGGTCCTTGATAAAACACTGAGGATTTAAAATATTATTCATATCTGATCTTTGAGTACATATTTTTAATCATCTCTTTGACAAGTGAGTACCTACAATGCACTTCTACATTTCAAAGTATGGGAATTGTTTGAGAAATAACAGTCATACGATGGTTTATTTTTTAGTGAAATAAGCTCTTTTTAAAATCATACAACCCTGTTTCTACTTTAGAAAGGAACCAGTAAGCAAGATATGGTCATTCAAACTTGATATTAGCAGACGTTTTCTCTAATGGAATGAAATGAGTTTGAAGATTTAATTAGATAATACATGTTAAATACTCACTATAGTACTGACTTAAAAGAATCAATAGTCATAACAATATTATGAAAATATATATCTATTTTGTGCATAAAAAATAGAGTCCTGTAAAACTTGTGTGTGATAACAGGAACTTGACACCTCCCCAATACCTAAAGACTTTCTGATGAGGATAGTTGCATTAATAGCAAATGTAATTTTTAAATTTTGTGTAAGTAAAACTGTTGATAGTTAAAATATCTGCATAATCCAGTGAACCAATATAAGTTGATTAAGAGTGCAAAGTAGGCCAATATATTTTCAGAAAATATTACAAAAATTTTATTGATTTGCTTTTAGATTTGTGTTAAAATAATCATAATGTAATTATCAAATCAAGGAATGAATCAAGAATTGTGTATACTTTTATTAGATACTACACCAAAAAGTATCTAAGATAATATCCACAATTCTTAGAATATTAACATCCTTCCTACTCCTCTTTTCAAATATTTGACTGAGGCCAGAATGTCTTGTGTAACTCAAACAAACAACACATCACAATAAACTGAATGCAAAGGCAAATATTAAAATTCAGGAGTTTGTCATTGAACTTGATATTAAAGTTTTCAAAACATAAAGCAATACCATTCTTATCACTAATTTATTTTGTTTTAAAATATAGTTGTTATATGTAATTTGTATTAACATATAATTATTTATTATTGTACATGATAAAACATACAAGATATCTGTTAATTAAAACAAATAACTTCATAAAAATTAAAAATCAAAATTAAAGTATGTGAGAATTAACAATAGCGATGTCGTTTTTCTATCTTGGTGACTGTGTTTCCTACCTTGGTGATGGTGTACCCAAAAACAAAGCAAAGGTCAAGCTCGCCCATAGCTTTAAGAGAGCATAACAACCCTGACCACAACAAAGCCTGACTGGCCCTGACCATATCCCTCCCCAGCCCCCTGCAGTTCCAACCTGCCAGCACTTCCCCAACCCCTTCCCTATAAGAACCTCAGCTTGCAAGCCATCAGGGTCTCGGCCAGATTCCTGATTGGGACCCCCTCACAGGTTTATTCTTGTAAATAAACCTGTTTGACCCTTTGAGTTGCCTTCTCCCTCACTTCTCTCATTTTAAACTCTTCCTAACAACGTAAATTAAGGAAGCATATTTTCTTAGTTTTAATTTCTTACACAGTTACTAATGACAAATATAATCCACATAAACAACATCTGTTGGGGTCTTCAGTAATTTCCAGGAGTGTGCAGTGGTCATGAGGCCAAAGTGTTTGACAAGTGCTATAATAAAAAAGTTACAATGATACATAGAATTAATATACACCATAAACCAAAAGGTATCTAAATCAAGTTAGAGGTTTATTTAGCCAAAGTTAAGGATGTACCCAGGAAAAAGAAACACAACTTACAGGAGGATCTGTGGCCTGTGCTTTTTTCAGAGAGGGTTTTGAGGACTTCCATATTTAAAGAGGAAAGAGCAGGCAGGAGGGAAAGGAGGAAAGAATAAAGACAGGGATAGGCTGTGAGACAAGTAGTTACATTCTTATGAGGCTTTGGTTAGAGCTCTGTGGGTCCACATTTTACATGTGAAAAGAGCAGAGTGGGGAGAAAAGTTAACTATGTATTTGTCTTGTACTTGTAGATCTACATTTTACGTAAGATAATGTAAGCATGTGGAATTACAGTTATCTGTTTAGGAACAAAATGAAGGCAGTTGTTCCCAAGACTCATTTCCCAACCTTAACGTTTTCATTTGGCATAGTGAGTTTGAGGTCCCAAGATTTTATTTTCTTTTTACATTTCCCCCTCACCTTATCACTCAAAATCTTTTGCAGATAATACTGCAGATGTAAATGAGTCTCTGGTCATGAGTTTGCTCTGATCCCTCAGTGCTAGGATAGTTTATTACTATAAGGTTAGGTCCCACACAGCTAGGAAGGTTTATTACTAATAGCATATGAAGTCTTATGTCCCACAGTGAAAAATAGGAGGGAGAAGAAATAAACAAAATGGAAAAAAATAAATAAAAGAATGAACGACAAAAAGGACCAAGGCCAGGCCATAGCATTGAAGGGAAAAACAATCCTGGAAAACTGATTTAGGCTTTACTACCAAAAGTCCACACATTAGTAGGCAGGCAAAAAAATAGTTTATGTATGTATGTGTGTGTGTGTGTATATATATATATTATATATATGTGTGTGTGTGTGTATATATGTTATTATTTCTCTTAAATTTTAAGTTATCTAACCTCAATTTGCAAGGCTTTAAGAAAAACACAGTTTACTGATTTCAGAAAATTGGAGAAAATAAACTTGAAGACATTAGTTTGGAGACTCGTAGCCAGGAAAGAATTCAGGATCCAGTCCAATTAAGCTGTAGACAAAGAATAAAAACCGAAAAACAATGTACAAGGTCAGAGTCTACTAACAGGAGTACTATAGTTTCTTTTGAAAGTTAACTTTTCTTTCCCCAGTCCTTCATTTTAACCAAAGGCAAAATCATAGTAGCATCAATTTATTTACAAAATAAGCTTTAGTGTTATTATACCTGGCGTAATTCTTTGCATAAAGTGGAGCAAAACCAATTATATCCCATATAGACTGCTTTTAAATCGGATTTGTTGGAACCTTTTTTATAAGGGATCTCAGATTTGACTTTTTAAAAGCCTCTTGATACCAGCAAAGGATATGTCTGTGCCTGCAGATACTTGTATGAATTTTGACAAATTATTCTCTTCTCAAGATCCCAAAATAACTGGGGGTTCCTGGGCCTGTCAGAAACTGACATTGTTTAATTACCACAGGTCAGGAACCCTGTAAAGGAACTGCATCAACAAGGTATGGCCAGTTTCTTCAAAGCGCTTTTATCCACTCTATGAGTCAACTTCAATGATTCAAAGACATGTACTCATGTCTGTAAACATTCTAGTTCAGTCAAAGCCTTGGAAAAATAATCTATGTCTTCAATTGTGTCCTGTAACAAAAGAAAACAGTTTTCTATTGAGCTTATGCAAATAACTATACTACCATAAAATAAGAATTCTCAGAAACAGTTTCCAAATTCTGGAGAAATTAGGTACAGAGAAGGAAGTATGCTTCAAATTTTTCTCACAGGAGTATACTTTACTCAATTGTTTAAAAAGAATCAGCAATGTTTAAAACAAGTCATAAAAGTTAATTCAGCTTTCTATTACTTCAGTACCATATAGTCAATTTGATCCATTTGATATTGGAGTTGGTAATCCTCATAATCACATTAGCTCTTCAATGAGAGTCCAGAAATTATTTTTGGATTTTGGTTTTTGTTTTCTGTAACCCAGTGACACAGTCTCCACAATTACAAGAAACTTGTATTCAAAGAGCACATGTCAGAGTTCCTTTCATGAACACCTCTAAAGAAGCAAGTTTTGAACTGTAATTTTTATAAACCAGATTTTGAGAACCATCAAAGTAAAGCTATAATTGTGAATGACAAATGTATTGGGATTACAATGGTTAAAGATGCATAACAACAAAATTTGATTATTTCTGTGGCATACAAAAATTTAACATAATAATCATAATTAATATTGATAGTGGCAGGAGGCAGACAAATCCTAGGCAGTCAGGGGTGGGTCCCAGTGAAACCCCACCTTCAAGCCAAAGATAGTTTCAAGCCTGAGAGCCAACCCACAAGTCAAATCCAGGGACCAGACTGAGAACCTGTCTTATCATTTGGTGTGCTTTCTTCTGACTGATCCCCACCCTTCACCTTCCTAAGTGGTTTCTGACAGTTATGTCCACCTATGAATAGGACCTTTGTTTTAACCTTTTTTGCATACTCACAAACCAATCAGCACACACTCTCCCATTTTGAGGCCATAAAAGTCCCAGACCCACCCACACTAAGAGAGAAACTACCTGACCTTGGGTGAGGGGACCACCCTCATGTCCCCTGTTTGCTGAGAGCTGTTTTGTTACTCAATGAAATTCTTCCCCGCTCTGCTCACCCTTTGATTGTCAGCATTATCTCATTCATCTTGGACACAGGACAAGAACTCAGGACCCACTGAATGCAGGTACACAAAAGGCTGTAACATTGTGGCCCTCTGCCATCATGTGGCAGCCACCCCACATGATGGGGCTGAGGCAGACCCAGAGCTGTAGGCCAGAGTGGGGCAAGGGGCTGACAGACCAGTTATCATGCCGCTGTCTGTCGGGCTGTGGAGAGTGAGACTAAAAGAGCTCAGTAGCATGCTGTAACATCCCCTTTGGGATTTTGGGGGCATGGGCACCCTTGCCTTGGTACCATCATGTTCCCCTGCTCTGGACATCAGAGTCTACCATAGGAGTGGCTTGCAACACTCTTGCTCTGACACAGCCCCTCCAACTGAAGACTGAGCACACAGTCTCAGCAGCTGTGGGATCACAGCCAGACGACAGGGTAAAGTGTGGCTGATGGGCCGGGTAGACAAGGCATCTCCTGAGGTAGGCCAAGGGCTGAATCAGGCCCAGGTGGGGATGTCACCAGCGAGGAGGTCCCCAGCTGGCAAAGTGACCAAGAAAAATCCTGATAACATACACTTAGACATCAGGATTACAGAAATCTCATAGTTTTGGAACACATATTAATAATTTATTTATGTAAAAAGAATCTGAAGAATAAAACATAATTTCATAACTGACAATGCTTCCTGTATGATTTTAACCTATTAAATCAGCCTCATAGGTCTCATTTGGACTTTAGGGGACTCACTAATCTAAAAGTTAATGAGTAAAAAAGACAATTTAGAATTGGATTTTAGTATGTTTGTCAAATATCAAAAGTTTAAAACATTTGGTATCACAAAATAAGCCCACAGGTCACTGTAAAATAGTGATTCATTTAGTCACAATGGTAATTCAAAGATTTCTGAAAAGCAAAAGCCTTTATTAGTTGATAAAGAGGAAACTCAATTTTCAAAACAATAAGACCTAATAAAGGCAGCATAAGGCCAACTGAATCTGTCTCTCCCTTTCCTCTTTTTTTTTTTTTAGTTTACTCAAAAAGCAAACAAAAAAATTTTAATGCCATTTTACACAAATATTGTATTCAAAATAAGAAACTAGCTTTTACTTTTGCAGTGTATTTTTTTTTTTTTTTTTTTTTTTTTTTTTT
>NW_016810891.1:364875-420963 GCF_001698545.2 Rhinopithecus bieti | reverse complement strand
GCTGACTTTTAACCATAGAACTTTTTAAAAAAATCCTTTAAAATCTCTTACTATCAAATGTTAGCCAGGGGAGACAGTTGATATTTTTGACTTTTGAAATTCTTTGCCAAAGGTATTCTTCCAAGTGTCTTAACAAAGGCTATGATTTAACCATGGATTCATGAGTTTTCTCCAGCAAGGTGGAAAGTGGGTTTTTCCATTTTCAAGATTCAGAGAAAGAAAAATCTAAGACAGGAAATCAGAAGTGGTCAATGGAAGGGAAAATAATCAATAAATGACCAAGCCACATAAATATCAACCCAGAAAAGACTTAATTCCTGGCTTGGAATTAAACCTAGGCTGCCATGGTAAAAGAGAAGAGCCTTAGCTACTAGATGGCAGCATGGGACAGTCTCCATTGGTTTGCAGCAAGGAATCTAGAGCATGAAGTTTTGGTATTCTAGGAGACGAAAACATTGTTTTCATCAGAGAATTCTCAAGGCTAGCCATAACATTACTACCATATATTCTTCTTTGAATTTAACCTTTTCATCAATTTTTCAGAATAAGAGACCTCTATAATTTTTTATATGTGCTTTGGACGGACATTGACAATTAGATTTTTCAATAGTGTACTTTATTTCATAGCAAATATTCATAACACAAGTCATCAAAAATACACCAGAGTCACTATACCAAGAGTAGTCACACAAATCCTTTTTTTCATTAATCAAAACTTTGCATATGAGACAGTGATTTTTGCCATCCACTTAACTGGAATGTGGAGGGAGAGGTGAGGAGCCCGAATGGTAAGAAATTCTTAACCCCATTGTCACAAGAGTAGGTTCCTGTGTTCTTCTCAACTGTGACTTCCAGAAGAGAAAAGAAACTTTGATCATCCTGCTTGCTGCACTCCCATACTGTGGGTGCCACAGGCTCTTGACTTCATAAGGATTTATTGAAAATCACTGACTTGAGACAAGCCAGGAAGAAATAGTGGAGATTAGAGTAATTAATAGAATAAAAGACATAGAAATTTATTTACCATGTATATAGCACAGCCTTCAGCATGAAGACCCAACTTTCTAAGTAACAGACGCTCATATACTATCTTGAAATTACAGAAAGAATGAAGAATCAGGGTACGTCTAACGAAAACAGATTTTAGAGGCAGGACAGGATATGGGCGGAAAAAAGAAAAGGCTTGGCTAGAAAAGATGGTCTTGCTATGTAGATGAAACTTTTCAGGTTAGTCAAATTTTTTATTTTCTTAACTGGTTGGTTTTAGAGATGGAATTTGACTTTTCTAGCTGTGGGTTTTCAGTCAACATTAGAAGGGATCAGGAGTTCATCAAATGTAATGGAAGATAGAACAAAACAAAATAAAACAAAATCAGAAAAAAGTCTATTGTACAATTTTCATATAGCCAAGATCTCTAAGCATAAGAAGTTAAAGTCAGCTGACAATATACATTAACCTTCAGCTACCAAATCCCCAAATGATATCCCAAACCAGCTCCTACCTTGGAGAGGAGAACCAAGCTAAAGACTGCTGTCTGCTTCTATGAAATTAGCAAAATCCCAGAAAAGGAGTTCTACCACAGAATAAACTTCAGACCTCAGCCAAAAGCTTGAGAGATCAGGGATCTCTGGAGGAAGAAGTTCCCACATCTCAGCAAATCGTTCAATTGGTCAGAGTGATAAAGAGCTTCCAGCTGGTAGTCAGGACTCCGTAGGAGAGTTGCTGCAAGCCAAAAGGCCAACCTCCACTCAGAATCCCTTTGTGGTTGCCAAAATTGTCTGAGACAGATCTCAATCAGTTCAGAGGTTCATTTTGTTAATGTTGAGGATACACTTAGAGGGGAAAAGGAAAAAATAAAAGCAAGTTACAGTAGGATCTTGGTCTGAGCTTTTCCAAAGAGGGTTTTAAGGACTTCACTATTTAAAGGAAAGAAAAAAAGGTGGGGTTATAGGCTGTGAGGCAAGTGCTTACGTTCTTATGAGACTGTGATTATTGTCAATTATGCAATTGTCTTGCCCTAGGTAGATCTAAATTTTATATAAGATAATGGAAGCTTATAAAATTACAGCTATGTGTTTAGGAACAAAAGGAAGGCAGCTTTTAATTTGTTTTTTGTTTTGTTTGCGTTTTGTCACTCAATTCCCAAGCTTAACTTTTCCCTTTGACATAATGAGTTTGGGGTTCCAAGATTTATTTTCCTTTCAGAACACTTAGCAAGATAGAGTAACAAGAATATAGATTTAGCAGGATTTTGGGAGAAAGTGCTTAGCATAGAATCTGGTATTGAATGATTTTCACACTACTGCATTTTTTTGTATTTTGTTTTCCTTCATAACAATAATTTTCACTACAACCCCTTACATGAGAAGACTTGCTTGAGATGATACATCTAAGAGTTATTGAATTGCATCTAAATGTAAGTAAATGTTACAGCATTATCCATTATATTAAGAAAGCCTTAAACATTTTATTTACAATTTCATTTGAAGCAAATATGAGCTGCATGTAGCAATCCCAGCTACAAAATCTCTGCCTTTAGGGTATTTAAATTACTAGTTTTCTAATATACAATACCTATTACTGCTAACTATTCTTTTAATTTGTTATTATTTTCCTCGAAGATTCAGTAACAGAAATATAAGCAACAAGTATTAGAGTAGAATCATATACTGGCTGTTAGTCTACAGTCTTGACAATTGGGAGTTGTAAATTCTATATTCACTATCAAGGACGAGTAAGTTGACCAGGGCTTGGCACCATTTACTTTAATGTCCTTTTTTATAAAATGGAAATGATGCTAATGGTTCCCCTGGGTGCTCTGAGAATGGAAGGTTAAAAGTACTGTGAAATGCTCAGATTTGAAGTGTTACCCTAGAGCAATCTATTACTGTAAGTTCTCACTTAACCTCATTGATAGATTCTTGGAAACTGCAACTTTAAGTCCTTAAGCTAAACGACATGTAACAAACCCAATTTTGCTACAGGATAATTGATACAAATAAGAGGTTAAGTTTCTACAGAATATTTCTGGTCACCAAACATCACAAAACTTCTAAATAAAGACCCCAAACACTTCCGTATTAACCATTAACATAAACATGAGGTATATATATATTTAAAAAAATAATAAAAGCAAGTAAGATAATTATTTACCCAATTACTCAGTTCAGAGTCTGGGGTGCCCGGAGTACATCCCAGCAACTCAGGGCATCAGGTAGGAACAGCCCCAGACAGCCAGCCATTCGATCACAGTGTGAATTCATACACACTCACCTTCACTCCTATAAGGACAACTTAGACATGCCAGTTCATTTGAAGTGCACATCTTTGGAATGTGGGAGGAAATGAGTTTCAAAAGGATGCTGAAGTATTATTTGGCTTATCTAAGAAACAGTGGCAATTAGAGTGATATATTACTTAATACTCATTTTCAGCACGTGCCTCAACAAAACACTGTCTAATTCTTTCCACATACTCATACACAGATGAACCCATTCTGGGACATCCCATGTGTGATGTGACATAAATCCAGTTACAGTAAGTTTTGAATTTTTTATCATACGTTGAAACATGATTGACCTTACTTTTATATTTATGCTAAGTAAATAAGATTAGGAAGGAATTTAAGTAAACTAAGTTCTACTTGAGGAGGGAGGAAATAATTAGAGGAAAGAATAGGTTTTGTTCTGAGATAAAGTTTAATATGACAGATAGCACATGGTATCTAAAACAACACAATAACACATGGATTTCTAAGCATGGCACAGCAATCCAGGGCAAGCTGGTGACAGACAGGACTAGCTGGATTCCTAGGCTGGCTAAGAATCCCTAAGCCTAGTTGGGAAGGTGACCGCATCCACCTTTAAACAGGGGCTTGCAACTTAGCGCACACCTGACCAATCAGGTAGTAAAGAGCCTTCACTAAAATGCTAATTAGGCAAAACAGGAGGTAAAGAAACAGCCAATCATCTATCGCCTGACAGCACAGCAGGAGGGACAATAATCAGGATATAAAACCAAGCACTTGAGCTGGCAACGGATACACTCTTTGGGTCCCCTCCCTCTCTATGTGAGCTCTGTTTTCACTCTATTAAATCTAGCAACTGCACTCTCTTCTGGTCCATGTTTGTTACGGCTCCAGTTGAGCTTTTGCTCACTGTCCACCACTGCCATTTGTGCCATGGCAGACCCGCCGCTGACTTCCATCCCTCCGGATCGGTCAGGGTGTCCGCTGTGCTCCTGATCCAAGGGGGCGCCCACTGACACTCTCCATCAGGCTAAAGGCATGCCATTGTTCCTGCATGGCTAAGTGCCCGAGTTCANACCCCATTGTCACAAGAGTAGGTTCCTGTGTTCTTCTCAACTGTGACTTCCAGAAGAGAAAAGAAACTTTGATCATCCTGCTTGCTGCACTCCCATACTGTGGGTGCCACAGGCTCTTGACTTCATAAGGATTTATTGAAAAATCACTGACTTGAGACAAGCCAGGAAGAAATAGTGGAGATTAGAGTAATTAATAGAATAAAAGGCATAGAAATTTATTTACCATGTATATAGCACAGCCTTCAGCATGAAGACCCAACTTTCTAAGTAACAGACGCTCATATACTATCTTGAAATTACAGAAAGAATGAAGAATCAGGGTACGTCTAACGAAAACAGATTTTAGAGGCAGGACAGGATATGGGCGGAAAAAAGAAAAAGGCTTGGCTAGAAAAAGATGGTCTTGCTATGTAGATGAAACTTTTCAGGTTAGTCAAATTTTTTATTTTTCTTAACTGGTTGGTTTTTAGAGATGGAATTTGACTTTTCTAGCTGTGGGTTTTCAGTCAACATTAGAAGGGATCAGGAGTTCATCAAATGTAATGGAAGATAGAACAAAACAAAATAAAACAAAATCAGAAAAAAGTCTATTGTACAATTTTCATATAGCCAAGATCTCTAAGCATAAGAAGTTAAAGTCAGCTGACAATATACATTAACCTTCAGCTACCAAATCCCCAAATGATATCCCAAACCAGCTCCTACCTTGGAGAGGAGAACCAAGCTAAAGACTGCTGTCTGCTTCTATGAAATTAGCAAAATCCCAGAAAAAGGAGTTCTACCACAGAATAAACTTCAGACCTCAGCCAAAAAGCTTGAGAGATCAGGGATCTCTGGAGGAAGAAGTTCCCACATCTCAGCAAATCGTTCAATTGGTCAGAGTGATAAAGAGCTTCCAGCTGGTAGTCAGGACTCCGTAGGAGAGTTGCTGCAAGCCAAAAGGCCAACCTCCACTCAGAATCCCTTTGTGGTTGCCAAAAATTGTCTGAGACAGATCTCAATCAGTTCAGAGGTTCATTTTGTTAATGTTGAGGATACACTTAGAGGGGAAAAGGAAAAAATAAAAAGCAAGTTACAGTAGGATCTTGGTCTGAGCTTTTTCCAAAGAGGGTTTTAAGGACTTCACTATTTAAAGGAAAGAAAAAAAGGTGGGGGTTATAGGCTGTGAGGCAAGTGCTTACGTTCTTATGAGACTGTGATTATTGTCAATTATGCAATTGTCTTGCCCTAGGTAGATCTAAATTTTATATAAGATAATGGAAGCTTATAAAATTACAGCTATGTGTTTAGGAACAAAAGGAAGGCAGCTTTTAATTTGTTTTTTGTTTTGTTTGCGTTTTGTCACTCAATTCCCAAGCTTAACTTTTCCCTTTGACATAATGAGTTTGGGGTTCCAAGATTTATTTTCCTTTCAGAACACTTAGCAAGATAGAGTAACAAGAATATAGATTTAGCAGGATTTTTGGGAGAAAGTGCTTAGCATAGAATCTGGTATTGAATGATTTTTCACACTACTGCATTTTTTTGTATTTTGTTTTCCTTCATAACAATAATTTTCACTACAACCCCTTACATGAGAAGACTTGCTTGAGATGATACATCTAAGAGTTATTGAATTGCATCTAAATGTAAGTAAATGTTACAGCATTATCCATTATATTAAGAAAGCCTTAAACATTTTATTTACAATTTCATTTGAAGCAAATATGAGCTGCATGTAGCAATCCCAGCTACAAAATCTCTGCCTTTAGGGTATTTAAATTACTAGTTTTCTAATATACAATACCTATTACTGCTAACTATTCTTTTAATTTGTTATTATTTTTCCTCGAAGATTCAGTAACAGAAATATAAGCAACAAGTATTAGAGTAGAATCATATACTGGCTGTTAGTCTACAGTCTTGACAATTGGGAGTTGTAAATTCTATATTCACTATCAAGGACGAGTAAGTTGACCAGGGCTTGGCACCTTTTACTTTAATGTCCTTTTTTATAAAATGGAAATGATGCTAATGGTTCCCCTGGGTGCTCTGAGAATGGAAGGTTAAAAGTACTGTGAAATGCTCAGATTTGAAGTGTTACCCTAGAGCAATCTATTACTGTAAGTTCTCACTTAACCTCATTGATAGATTCTTGGAAACTGCAACTTTAAGTCCTTAAGCTAAACGACATGTAACAAACCCAATTTTGCTACAGGATAATTGATACAAATAAGAGGTTAAGTTTCTACAGAATATTTCTGGTCACCAAACATCACAAAACTTCTAAATAAAGACCCCAAACACTTCCGTATTAACCATTAACATAAACATGAGGTATATATATATTTAAAAAAATAATAAAAGCAAGTAAGATAATTATTTACCCAATTACTCAGTTCAGAGTCTGGGGTGCCCGGAGTACATCCCAGCAACTCAGGGCATCAGGTAGGAACAGCCCCAGACAGCCAGCCATTCGATCACAGTGTGAATTCATACACACTCACCTTCACTCCTATAAGGACAACTTAGACATGCCAGTTCATTTGAAGTGCACATCTTTGGAATGTGGGAGGAAATGAGTTTCAAAAGGATGCTGAAGTATTATTTGGCTTATCTAAGAAACAGTGGCAATTAGAGTGATATATTACTTAATACTCATTTTTCAGCACGTGCCTCAACAAAACACTGTCTAATTCTTTCCACATACTCATACACAGATGAACCCATTCTGGGACATCCCATGTGTGATGTGACATAAATCCAGTTACAGTAAGTTTTGAATTTTTTATCATACGTTGAAACATGATTGACCTTACTTTTATATTTATGCTAAGTAAATAAGATTAGGAAGGAATTTAAGTAAACTAAGTTCTACTTGAGGAGGGAGGAAATAATTAGAGGAAAGAATAGGTTTTTGTTCTGAGATAAAGTTTAATATGACAGATAGCACATGGTATCTAAAAACAACACAATAACACATGGATTTCTAAGCATGGCACAGCAATCCAGGGCAAGCTGGTGACAGACAGGACTAGCTGGATTCCTAGGCTGGCTAAGAATCCCTAAGCCTAGTTGGGAAGGTGACCGCATCCACCTTTAAACAGGGGGCTTGCAACTTAGCGCACACCTGACCAATCAGGTAGTAAAGAGCCTTCACTAAAATGCTAATTAGGCAAAAACAGGAGGTAAAGAAACAGCCAATCATCTATCGCCTGACAGCACAGCAGGAGGGACAATAATCAGGATATAAAACCAAGCACTTGAGCTGGCAACGGATACACTCTTTGGGTCCCCTCCCTCTCTATGTGAGCTCTGTTTTCACTCTATTAAATCTAGCAACTGCACTCTCTTCTGGTCCATGTTTGTTACGGCTCCAGTTGAGCTTTTGCTCACTGTCCACCACTGCCATTTGTGCCATGGCAGACCCGCCGCTGACTTCCATCCCTCCGGATCGGTCAGGGTGTCCGCTGTGCTCCTGATCCAAGGGGGCGCCCACTGACACTCTCCATCAGGCTAAAGGCATGCCATTGTTCCTGCATGGCTAAGTGCCCGAGTTCATCCTAATCAAGCTGAACACTAGTCACTGGGTTCCACAGTTCTCTTCCGTGACCCATGGCTTCTAATAGAGCTATAACACTAGTGGCATGGCCCAAGATACCATTCCTTGGAATCTGTGAGGCCAAGAATCCCAGGTCAGAGAACACGGGGCTTGCCACCATCTTGGAAGTGGCCCATTGCTCTTTTGGAAGCGGCCAGCCACCATCTTGGGAGCTCTGAGAGCAAGGACCTCCCAGTAACACTGGGACAGAGGAATCTCAGTTGATAGTAGCAGGACCCGTGAGTGGGATACAGTGGGAAGGCTATAAATAGTAAAAAGAACATTCTTTTTTCAGTGTGTAAGATGTTTAACCCTTTTTGTAATTATTGGAGGTAGAGTAAAATCAATAATAATGCTTTTGACAACTTTTTGATCCTGTTGAACTCTTTCTGATTTAAGTACCGTTCTAGGTGTTTTTGTAAGGATTAAGTTATTTAAACTCATAACAGTTTATATGGATAAGAAAATTAAGTCACACAGTATTGCTTGACTTAAACCACTTAAACCACCCACAGTATTGTCTGACTTAAATCAAAGAGTACGAGAATTATTTACTACTACAGTTTTAATTTAAATCCTCTGTGTTCCATACCAACATTGTTACTTTTCCCACTCAATAATGTGGCTCCAGAATCATAGGCATCAAATAAAAAGTGGAAAATTGGGGTTTTGAAAATTCTGACTTAGGAAAAACATCTCAAAAAAGACTTGGCAGCAAGTTGTTTCTACTGAAAATTATACTTTGAATAAATAAAGCAGTGTCTTAAATGACATCCTATGGTAGGGGACACTCATCACAGATATCTTTTCAGTGAGATAAGAAATGTTAAAGCAGGCAGAACGATGACCTCTAAAGATGTCTACATCCTAAATCCTGGAACCTGTGAATATGTTGCTTTACATGACAAAGGGATTTTGCAGATGTGATTATGTCAGGATCTTGATATGGGAGATTAACCTGAATTATCTGGGTGGACCCAATTAATCACGAGGATCTTTATAAGGGAAAGAGGGAAGCAGGAAAATCAAAGTCAGATGGAGAAGTTATAGCAGAAATAGAGGTCAGGGTGATGTGGATGCAATCATTGAAGATAGCAGGGGGCCCATGATCCGAGGAATGTGGTCAGTCTCTAGAAGCTAAAAAAGGGAAGTGACGAAGTCTCTAGAACCTCCAAAAGAAACACAGCCCTACTGAGACTTTCATTTGAGGACTGTAAGACCTATTTCAGACAATAGGGCACCAGAATTATATAAGAAAGTTGTATTGTTGTTAAGCCACTAAGTTGTGGTAATTGGTTATAGCAACAGGAGGAATCCAGTAAGTATATTCAAATACCAAAATTAACATCTTGCTTAAAGACTTTGCAATCCATTTTATTTTACAAGCCTTGGATTCCGAATAGCAGGTGCAGACCATCTGGCCCTCTGTTGTAATTAATACCACTTAGTCTGTGCTATGATCTTTAAAAATACCGAGTACTGGATATTGTAAACAAAATTTTTCCTGAGATAATTATCTTAGGATCTAAGGATTGAATTGTCTTCTAAATTACACAGGTCTTGGGCCACTGCCATGACAATCCAGTGTATCCTTGTAAAGCTTTAGACTCCGAAAGTGAGGGCAACTCAGAATTTGCAATTAAGTTAATACAACCCCCAGGATTTCAAAAGAACTATACATACACAGTAGGAGAAATAGCCAGGCTAGTGACACTGTTGGTAGCCCCAATTCCAGTCAGGCATAAAGAACTCCCTGGCAGGGTAAGCTAGACAAGAAATTGGGCACTATTGTCGTGGATTTTATTCAATTTAGGATTGTGGATATGGGACTTTTGATACTCAATTTTTAAGGTAAATGATCTTCGACTTCATTTCCTTTGATCTTCGCATTTTAATTTTCAAATAGATTTACTATTTTAACTTACATTTCTCCTTAGGAAATTTATACCAAGATAAATTCATATTCAAATTTGTCTCATCTATATGTTGTTTGCATGCAGTTGTTGAAGTACCTTTATAGATTTCATCTTGATGTGGCCTTTTATTTTCAATTTTATGCAAGATTTTTCTTACAATTGAAAGAAAAATAAGTGTAACTTATGGGGTAAGTTCCGGATAATGCCTGTACCCACCCTCTATAGTGGTCTAACATGGAAAAGGTGGTAACTGCTGTTTCAAATTGTGCACTATCACCGAGACAAACCTTGGTGGACTTGCAGTTTATATTTCCATAGTTTCCCATCCTTCAGATGATAACTTGTTTTGTGAATTCAGGCACTGTAGACAAATTTGATAATCCACAGAACTATATGCATTATGACAACATACACTTTCAGAAGAGCTTTTTACTTCTATTTTCCTAAATATGTGTATATAGCCGACTATGCACCATGTATTCTTACATGTTGAACAATGTGAGAAGAAAATACTAGAAGATTTGAATGCAGCTTCGCCTGGGCATGAACTTAATTAGAATACAGCTCTGATTCATGAGAGAAAGTGCTGGAAACAAAATGCGAACAACTAACCAGAGTCCCAGGAAGATCTGAAAGAGGCGGTGTTTGGGAAACAGCCTCATAAATGGTAGCCAAAAATCAGTCACTGATCTGATTGAGAAATCAACAAAAACTATTTGGATATGATGAGCTTAGCTATTTTTTTCTTCCTTTTGAGAGGAAATCTGCTTAGTGTTTTCCCCCGCATCCTCCATGTGGTAAGCCTCACCGGGGTACCTGTCCATATCAGGAAGCCTCACCAAGAAGGCTGGCTGTGACTGAATAAATTGTTCTAATTCTGCAGGGTGGCTAACAGATATAAACAATATCTTCCAACCAGGTCTTTATTTGTAATAATGGTGATATATGAGTCTCCATCTTTACTGTGTTTTGTAAGTCAACTTATTCAGATATGGACAGAGAAGAATAGTATAATTTATTGGGTTTACTTTAAAAGCTGGAACATATTTTATGCTAAAACTATAGTCAAAATATAGATAATGTAAAATATTTTAACCAGACTGTAAAGGATTGGAAAATAAGGATATGTAAATAAGGATTCACACACACACACACACACACACACACACACACACCCCTATTCTGGATATAAGTGGGTTTGTGCAGTGCTTTTTATTTAGGTACATTATTCGTTTGAGCCACTAAACTTCAAAAAACTGTGTAGTTGCCAAAGGAAAGGCTAAGGATAAAACTTGCACAGGAACACAATGGCTGTCTCATCAGAGGGAACCTACTGCAAAGGCCAGAAGCAAAACGAAAAAAAGTGGTAAAATGTAATAAGGAGCAGAAACAAAGAAATAAACCAACCCTGACAGGAACTCACTGGAAAATGGGCTTAACAATTTGAATCAGTGTAATTTCCTGGAAATATCATTCTCTCTACTGAAGCACTGATACCGTAAGGTTCAGTGACAAATCTTTAGCAATATAGCAGGTTTTCTTGCTTCTACATCTGTGCTGGTCCATTTGCACAATATAACACCCTAGTGATAATGGAGAGTTCAGGGGGCAATATACATGTTAAGTGTTTTGCAGAAGGGGAAACAATCCACCTGTTAATGTAGAAAAGTTTGTGACAAACACTCAAAGCACTCCAGGAGGTTTAGATGGGACTCAGGGAGAAAGTACAGCAGGCAACAAAGATAGTCTTCTGATTGCTATTTTCTGTGTATCTTTTCCACTGCTATGAAGACGATGTTTCTGTAATGGCTCCAAATTAGGGCAAAGAAATATATGTTCAGAGATAAATGTGAGGTCAGATCTATGTCACACACAGATATAAAAAGGTTTTAAGATAGCTAGAAAAATAGGCTGATAAAATATATAATCTGGAAATTTGGAATAAAATTGATTTTAGCTCTCCAAAATACAGCATTCTGTAAAATGTCATGGCCCTTTTGTGAGCTTTGTGTTCAGTACATCTCTCACTTCAAGTAAAGCTAGTCTAATGTTCTATTATTCCTGGCCTAACTTAGCACTAAACTGATATGTTGCAGATTTGGAAAATTATAATGACACACATTTTAAAACCTCTGAAGATGATAATATTTGTTGCCTAAAGTAAGAACGGCTGAAAGCAGCAGCAGCATAGTGTAATGGTAACAAACACAGACACTGGAGCTAGACTTCCTAAGATTAACGCCTACATTTTTCTATTTTGACTATGGTATAACAGGTAAATTCTGTACCTTATTTCCCTCGGGCCCCAAATAGGAATAAAAATATATTTTTTATCTCATAAGGTGGTTATTAGTATGATGTGGTTTGCGACACTGGCACAAATTAGCATATATGTGTATTAAATACTTTTTTAAAATGAATAATCTAGAAAGAGTCCTATATCATCTTCCAAGACCTTTTGTGATCTGCAAACCAAGTTTATTGCCCTTGTTATGTTTCATCATAACATTCTCTATTTTCCTCTTCGTGATTTTTTTATTCTTATACATTTTTATTGTTCATTCCTCAACAGGGTGTAAACACCAGGATAGCAGTGATGTTACTTATTTTGATACCTATTGATTACCTTATGATTAACAGAGTGCATAACACATATTAACTGATAACTGAATATTTGTTGAATGAATGATTGAAAAAAAATGACGACATTCGAATGATGTCCGATATGTACAAGTTACTACAACAAGACTTAGTAGGCACTCAATATTTATTGCATTGAATCAAATAATCTCTACTCTTGATTACTGAGTCAAAATATCGGAAAACCGCAAATGCTGTCATGTGGACTAAAGAGTATATTAGTGGTAATCATAAATGTAGTGGAAACAACGTAAAAAGCTGCAAGAAAATAAAGCTTGGGAGTTACATATAGAGTGAGCATTACATCATGCCTGTTTCCTTCTTGTGTCACCTCAAAACTTCTAAAAAATAGTAACTCATTTTTCAATGTGAACATCAGAAGAATAATTCTAGTAAATTTTCCAGGTCATGGTAACTCTATATCTGTAGAAGTTCACCATTCTTCAGATTAAAACTAATATTTTGTGTTGTGTGATTTTGTACTTTGTAGACAAATAGATAATCTATATTTTACATGGATTTTGTGGTGAAATATAATCCAAAATGTTATATAGTATTTTAAGACTAACATACAGTTTACTTGACTATTTTTGGTGTAAAGTTCTGTAAATTTAACATACATATAGATTCATTTAACTGCCACGATAGCGAGTATACAGAATAATGTCATCACCATAAAATAATCCTTCACGCTATCCACTTGTAGTCCAACCTCCCTCCACATTTCCTGACACCACTGATGTGTCATAGTTTTGTTTTTGTGAAAATTCAATAGAAATGGAATCATATAATGTGTAACCTTTTGAATCTGGCTTCATTCACTTAACATGATGCTTGTGTGATTCATAAAATCTGTTTCATGCATCAAAGTTCATTCATTCTTTGTTGCCAAAAAGTATTGCATTGTATGAATTTGCCACTATTTACTTATTTTCCCATTGAAGAAGATTTGGGTTGTTTCCAGTTTTGAGTGATTATGAACAAAATTGTAGAGAACCTACTGTGTACTATGTATTCTTGTAGGTAAAGGAACATAGTGACAGCCAAGGTAGAAACTTTCCAATTATTGTTATGCTTAATGTCTATGGAGAAATTAGCTATGGTTTAAAAATGAAAAAAAAAAATCATACGACTAAATGTGTGGCTTTTTGTTCTTCAGTTGTCAATAATTTTATTCCAGTCCATGAATTAGTACTACTGGATCATTCACTGTTTCTCAATCTGTACAATGATGACATGATTCTAAAATATACAATAGAAATTGTATGTTAGAATCATGAATTGAGGTTGTTTGTTTGCTTTTAATCTATTGAATATAATTCATCAGAACTGCAAAGCAAGGCCCAGACAACACGTGTTTTGTTTAAGCCATCAAAGGTAATTCTGATAAATACTTCAAATACTTCAGGTCAATATTGATTCCTCTATGTTTTTGAAATAGAAACCTACAGCAACACTTATCAATATGTCACTTTAAAGAGGATGATAGAGACTAGTGTATTTGTTTCAGGATGTTATCCAATCTAACAAGAAAGTGAATTATTGATTAACTTTGCAGAATTTCCTTCAAATTGAAATATTGACAAACTATTTTCTAGATGCCATCATTTTTATTGCCCACCAAAAAAGTTATTAATAATTCGTATTCATTATCAAGAGCATATTAAAGTTGACACCAGGAACTGTCTTCTGTTGAAATACATATAGCTGTGAACCTACATTGCTCCCATTGTAAAACAGAGAGCAATGTCCTGGGAGTTTCTATAGATGCCAAAGGGGAGATAATAGATCAGTGTGAGCACTCCTCCAATACTTACTATTTTACAATGGTCAAACATATTTAATTTTTAGTCTTCTATCCTATAATTTCTTTCCCACACAATTCTGATCTTTATACCCAATTGACTGAGAAACTGTATTTAGTGCCTCATCCCATGTTTTTCAATTTTTTAATCAAATGTGTCTATACTGTGAATTTTACCTTGACTTATTTAAATAAAATGTGCATGCATATTTCCTATTGCAGTTAAAAAATGCTTGGGAAAGATTAGCCTATTTTCTATTTTGTAAGGTGTTACGAGTTGTGAAACTTAAATTCTATATATATCACAAGAAATAAGATAAGTATTTGTTAGACTAACATACCTGACGTATCAGGTAGAAGAGCAGCCGGAAATAGGTGACAGAGTTAACATGAGCCATTAGAAGCAATTCAGAAGAGAAATAAGGTAACTTAAGTTGTATCATTACTTAAGTAGTGCCTCTCCTCTAAATAACAATATTTTTCTCAAATAGGACTGTGGATGAAGGATAGATGGGCATAAAATTTATAGTTATAAAATGTTACTATTTTCATTGAGCAATTTTGGTACAAAAAGCTATGAATATGATGGAAAACAATAGGAGAAAAACAGAACAAAACATTTGTATTGCTTTTATATAATAATAGTGCTTTAATTTATAAGCAGTTTTTTATTGACCTGATGTGGTTAATTCAATTAAGGAGAGAAGTATCTTTTTGAAATTTATGGAGTTATTAAGAATAATACCAATGACTTTCTCAGGAAAAATAGCTTACCGTGTGTTCCCTTCATGCGTGCAAGTAGGGATAAGTTAGATATGTTATTCCCATATTTTTAAAGCTCTGAAATTTTGAAGTTTAAGACTGATTTTCTGTGTTTGTTGGCTAATTGGTGAAGTAGTTGTGTATTTCTTTTTTTGTGGAATGCTGTGGTATTCTGCCTTAGACTGGTAAAGTCTTGATGATTGTGTTAACAAAGGAAAACATGTCAATTTTGTGTTGTTAAGGTTAAGAGAAGTGAATTTCTTTCATTTACTTCAATTCATAAGCTTCTTATATAAACTGTTGATTCAAATTTCCTTACAAAAGATGATCTGAGCTACTGTGAATACTTTCTAAAATACTTACTATGCACTCTGTTTAAAAAAAAATCTGTCATCTTTCTAGCTTATAATACAATGAAGCTTTCTTTATCCTTGCTTTGTTTTCATAAGTGCTAACCAGGTTAAAATAACATTTAGAAATGATACTTGTTAATGACATTCACTATTACCACTTATTTAAATTAGTGTTGGATACTCATAACATAACTAGTTATTTCCTTGGAACATTAACATTTCACCATGCTTTAATAAATGTCCCATCCCAGCATTCAAATTCTGCTTTAAAAATTTACAATGCAAATGCAGTTATACTTTTAAAATTTTACTTTCATAAACATAACCATGAATCCCACTTTAAATGCCAAAAAGAAATGGGATAGTACGGATCTTTCAGTTTTATTGTAACAACAGCAAAACAAAACAGAAAACAAACAAAACAACAACTCTGAGGATGTGATCCTAAATAAATTTTACAATCCTTTATCAAAGAACAATTTTGATTTTTATTCCTTCTTTCCTCATAACTATGTAACGATCAGCCTCAGTGAGGCAGATGTAACAATTGAGCTTCCCTGTGAGCACTTCAGTAGTATGACAAAGACAACTATTTTTCTTTACCATTACTGGGAGAAACTGGATGTCTAATTAAACAACCAACAAAACAAACAAGCATTGTTGGTAGATGTCCCATTTGCTATTATTACATAGCCATTATAACATATCCTACGCAGAACCACATAATTTCTTTTATCACATTTGATATTATGAAAACCAGTTGTAAAAATATTTTATGTCAAATATTACAGGTAAATTTATTTGAGCTAAGTCAATACCACTTGCTCATTGAATATTATTGAATGATTATATGTCATGAACTGTGACAGAGACACAGATACTTCTTTCATGCCAAAAGGGAAGACATACAATAAAAAAAAAAAAAACTATGACAATAAAATGAGATGATTATCACAGCTTGTATAATATTAACTTTGTTCTAGGCACTACTAACTCATTTAATACAATAGCGCGTGACTGATCTGTTTTGAGTTACACACAGTGGAAACAGTATTTTATTCATCCTTTTATTCCCAGCTCCTCAAAAAAGTTATTGACTGATAAATAGGCCTCAATAAATAAATAATTTGGAAATGTAAATTTAATTGTCTTAAATAAGCAGTTTAATTGATCTTTTGTATTGGTAACTGAATAGTTTCTTTTTAGAAATAAATGAAACGCATACATTTAATAATAAAATTTGTGATAGTTGACTTTTATAATTAATTGCTGTCATGGATACTTCATGCAACATACTTTTGAAATAATATAGGCTAAATAAAGAATTCTGTAATATTGTTTTATATATATATAGTATATATTTGTGGCTTTGTAAATCATTATATAAGGTTATTGATCTATATGTTCAGCTAACACATAGCAAAATTATAAATGTAAAGGTTGAGAGTAAATATTTCTTTAAAATTGCTGTAGTTTTGCCCATATTTGTGAGTGCTCCATTATGCACTTTATAAGCATGAAAGTGTCACCATCTTTCCTTTAAGTTTGAAGATCACTTTCTGGATTCAATTACGAGTTTGGAAATTGTGTTTAGATGTTTGAACACCTAATTGATTATGCTACATTTATTTGATCATGGTTGAAATGTAATTTTACTTAGCTTGGTTGGTGATACTTTTTTTTAAAAGCATTAAATTGATTTGCTGCTTAGGAGTGAATCACTTTTTAAAAACAGGTTTTCAGGAATCTTCCAGGAGGAAAAGTACATGTTTTGATCCTTATTATTTTTAACAAAGAGTGAAAATAAACAGTGGCAAACCTAGGAAGTAATTAGAAAGCAAGTCTTGAACTGAATTTAAAACATGAACTCTTATTTGATATTGTAATTTTTGCAAAGAGGTTTTAGCTACTGCATCAGTAAAACCAATACTCATATTTATTTTTTAAAGTGAAGGTTTTTTCTATTAAGATAGCTTTATAGTAAAACTTCAGTTTGTTCGATTATTTTCAAAGCATGTGTTAAATCCCAATAACAACGTAAAATAAAACATTGGGAGTAAGGGAAATATAGTTCCTGAGAAATGTTGGATGAAATAAATAAAATAGTATTTTTAGTGTTCTTCATGTGTAATCAATTCAACTCAATGAAATACTGATCTCAAAGGGGAATTAAAGGATGCAAGGGTTCCTAGATGCTTTTTGTGAGGATCACCTTGAGAACATGTTTTGAAAAACACTAGGCTAATTCACTCAGTTTGGGATCATATTATGAGACAGTAAGTTACAAATGCCCTGTATTAGTCCATTTTTGCACTGCTGATAACAACATACCAAAGACTGGGCAATTTAAAAAAGAAAGAGGTTCAACTGGAATCACACTTCCACATGTCTAGGGAGGCCTCACAATCATGGCAGAAAGCAAAGAGAAGCAAGTCATATCTTAAGTGGATGGTGGCGGGCAAAAATAGAGCTTGTGCAGTGGAACTCCTGTTTTTAAAGTCATCATATCTCCTGAGACTTATTCACTATCATGAGAACAGCACTGGAAAGAACCATCCCCATAATCAATCACTTCTCACCAGATTCCTCCTATGACATGTGGGAATTGTGGGAGTTACAATTCAAAATGAGATTTGGGTGGGGACAGCCAACCATATTATTCCACCCCCAGGCCCCTCCCAAATCTCATGTACTCACAATTCAAAAACAATTATGCCTTCCCAATAGTCCCTCAAAGTCTTAACTAATTTCAGCATTAACTCAAAAGTCCACAGTCAAAAGTCTCATCTGAGACAAGGCAAGTCTCTTCCACTTATGGGACTGTAAAATCTAAAGCAAGTTAGTTACTTCCTAGATACAATGAGGATACAGGCATTCGGCCAATATAGCAATGCCAAATGGGAGAAATGGGGCAAAACAAAGGAGCTACAGGCCCTATGCGAGTCTGAAATCCAGCAGGTTAGTCAAATACTAAAGCTCCAAAATGATCTCCTTTGACTCCATGTCTTACCTCTGGGTCATGCAGATGTAAAAGGTGAGTCCCCACGGTCTTCCACTTCTGTGTCTTTGCAGGGTACAGCTTCCCTCCCGGCTGCTTCCATGAATGGCATTGAGTGTCTATGGCTTTTCTAGGCACACAGTGCAAGCTGTCATTGGATCTACCATTCTGGGGTCTGGATGACAGTGGCTGTCTTCTCACAGTTCCACTAGGTAGTGCCCCTGGGGGACTGTGTGGGAGCTCCAATCCCACATTTCCCTACTGCACTGCCCTAGCAGAGGCTCTCCATGATAGCCACACATCTGCAGCAAACTTCTGCCTGGACATCTAGGTGTTTCCATCCATCCTCTGAAATCTAGGTGGAGGTTTTCAAACCCAGTTATTGACATCTGTGCACTGTCAGGCTCAGCACCATGTGGAAGCTGCTAAGGCTTGAGGCTTACACCCTCTGAAGTCATGGCCTGAGCTCTATGTTGACACCTTTCAGCCACAGCTGGAGTGACTGAGACACAGGGCACCAAGTCCGTAGGCTGTACACAGCAGGGGGACCCTGGGCCTGGCCCACAAAACCACTTTTTCATCCTAGGCCTCCAGGCCTGTGATGGGAGGAGTTGCTGTGAAGGCCTCTGACATGACTGGGGACTTTTTCCTCATTGTCTTTGGGATTACTATTCGGCTCCTCATTACTTATGCAAATTTCTGCAGCCGGCTTGAATTTCTTCTCAGAAAATGAGATTTTCTTTTCTATTGCATTGCCAGGCTGCAAATTTTCCAAGCTTTTATAAAAGTTCTGCTTCCCTTATAAAACTGAATGCCTTTATCAGCACCTAAGTCATCTCCTGAATGCTTTGCTGCTTAGAAATTTCTTCTGCCAGATACCTAAATCATCTCTCCCAAGTTCAAAGTTCCACAAATCTCTAGGATAGGGGAAAAATGTTGCTAGTCTCTTTGCTAAAATAAAACAAGAGTCACCTTTGCCCCAGTTACCAACAAATTCCTCATCTCCATTTGAGAGGACCTCAGACTGGATTTTATTGTCCATATCATTATTAGCATTTTGTTCAAAGCCATTCAACAAGTCTTTAGGAAGTTCCAAACATTCCCACATTTTTCTGTCTTTCTCTGAACCCTCCAAACTGTTCCAACCTCTGCCTGTTACCCAGTTCCAAAGTTGCTTCCACATTTTGGGTATCTTTTAGCAGCGCCCCACTCTACTGGTACCAATTTACTGTATTAGTCGATTTTCACACTGTTGATAAAGACATAGCCAAGACTGGCCAATTTACAAAAGAAGGAAGTTTAACTGGACTCACAGTTTCATGTGGTTGGGGAGGCCTCACAGTCATGGTGGAAAGCAAAGAGGTGCAAGTCACCTGTTAGGTGGAGGTGGAAGGCAAAAAGAGTTTGTGTAGAGAAACTCCTGCTTTTAAAACCATCAGATCTCAAGAGACTCATTCACTATCACGAGAACAGCCCAGTAAAGACCTGCCCCCATAATTAAATCACCTCCTACCGAGTTCCTCCTATGACATATGCGAATTGTGGGAGTTACAATTCAAGATGAGTTTTGGCTGGGAAGCCAGTCAAACCATATCATGCACATATTTACAGCAGCTTCCCTAAGCATTACCTTCAAGTAAACATTTGAATTTTACTTGAAATAAAGCATTAGTGCTTTAATCCTAACTCTTGGCTTTTCTTCCCCATTTTGTTGTATTTTCTCTAGCTACATATCTCACTATATTTAAGCAACATGCATGTCCCACCTTCACTGATACTTAATGTAAATTTTCTTTCTATAATTTTTTAATTTCTTTTTTCCTAACACCCATGCAGTATTAATAAAAAAAGTTTTGGATTGGCCCCTATACTATTAGTTAAATTTCAGCTCAGCTGCAAGTGAGAACAATATTACTTAGCATAAAAACAATGATGTAAATGACATATAAAATAATTTTCCTCCTTTTGAGAAAATCTGAGAAGGTGGCAGAGACATTCATGGTGTCAGGTAATTTTTGTTCATTTCTCCTTATTCTTTCTCTGTGAATGACTTTGAAATCATTGTCCATTATGGTTGCTACTACCATCACCTGCATTTCCACCACTAGGAAAGAGACAATAGGTAGACAAGGATAAGAATAAAAATTACACATAGATCTTCTGCTTATAGTCCCATCATAAACCCTTTTGCCTATAAGGTATGATATAGCTGCAAGAGACATTTAGAAGTATCTATTCGTGTTAACAAATTAATCAGCTGAAATATAATGTGGTGCAGAAATTCCATCAAAATTTATCATATTCTTATTGTCTACTGAAAAACAGATTATTGAGTAGGTGGTAAGCACCAGAGAGAAAATTGAAAGAGATTTAGAATGCTCAAAATTCATCAAACCTAAAAATATACCAAGTCATAAAAATTGCTCCACTTGTCACCTACATTTTGGTATTAACAGGTCATTTCAGTTTTCATTTTACTTGGCTCCTATCTCTCAGTTTATTTTCTTTTTCTTTCTCTTTATCTCCCAATCTCTTTATTTGGGAGTGTTTCAGGGATTAATCTTTGATTCTGTTCTCTTTCACCTACATTTACTACCTTTGTGACTCCCTGTGGCCTCATAGCTATACATGTCACCAATGTGCAAAGGACATTTTAAAAATATCTCCTCTAATCTCCTGAGTCACATATTCATCTATTAATACTTACTCTAGCAGGGAGTGGTGGCTCACGCTTGTAATCCTAGTACTTTGGGACAAGATGTGCAGACCACTTGAGTTCAAGAGTTTGAGACCAGCCTGGCCAGCATGGTGAAATCCCATCTCTACTAAAAATACAAAAAATTAGCCGAATGTGGTGCCAGGTGCCTGTAATCCCAGCTACTTGAGAGGCTGAGGCAGGAGAATCGCTTGAACCCAGGAGACAGAGGTTGCAATGAGCCAAGTTTGTGTCACTACATTCCAGCCTGGGTGACAGAACAAGGCTCCATCTCAAAAAACAAAAACAAAAACAAAACAAACAAAAAAAAAACCTTACTTTACATCCACATTTTATGTTGTAATGGATAGTCCAACCTTACTATGCCTATAACGATCTCCTAATATCCCTCTAAAACTTAATATTTAAATATCATCTAATATTTTCTTACCTCACTTGTTGGAAACTTCATTCTTCCTGTTACACAGGACAAAAATCTTGGAGAAATCAATTTCTCACTTTAGCTCCTGCTCCTTATCCAATCTGCTGCAATTACTGTTGTCTGCCTTGAATTACACGCAGAATCTTATTCACCGTATCTACCCCTTCCTTTCCAGACCAAGTAACTTTTAGCTCTTCTCTATATTGCATCAATGTATTCTGCTTTCACACTTGCCCGCATATGTTCAATACAGTCACGTGGATGACAAAGAAGAAATGTAAGCCACATTAAGTCACCTTGCTCCAAATCCTGCAGTGGCTCCCTATGTTATTCACATTAAAAGTTCAATAGCTTAAAATGACCTCCTGGGCTTTCCCATCATTACTTACATTACTTGTTTCCTACTCTCCCCTTATTTCCTCTTACCACCCTAACCACACTCACCACCACTCTGTTTCTTGGATACATCCATCTGGGACATTTCTGAAACAGAATTTTGCTCTGCCTCTTTTCTCTATCTTAAATACAATTCCCTCAGATTTTCACATGTCTACCACTTTTTAAAATTTAATTTTATTTTTAGTTCTGGGATACATGTGCAGGATGTGCAGGTTTGTTACATAGGTAAATGTGTTCCATGGTGGTTTGCTGCACCTATCAACCCATCACATAGGTATTAGGCCCTGCATGCATTAGGTATTTTTCCTGATGTTCACCCTCCCCCTGCCACCCTGCCCCCGACAGGCGCAAGTGTGGGTTTTTCCCCTCCCTGTGTTCATGTATTCCCATTGTTCAGCTCCCATTTATAAGTGAGAATATGTGGTATTTGGTTTTCTGTTCCTGTGTTAGTTTGCTGAAGATAATGTCTTCCAGCTCCCCCCACGTCCCTGCAAAGGACATGATCTCATTCATTTTTATGGATGCATGCTATTCTATGGTGCATATGTACCACATTTGCTTTATCCAGTCTATCATTGATGGGCATTTGGGTTAATTCCATGTTTTGCTATTTTGAAGAGTGCTGCAACAAACATATGTGTGCACATGTCTTTAAAATAGGATGATTTATATTCCTTTGGGTATATACCAAGTAATGGGATTGCTGGATTGAATGATATTTCTGGTTATAGGTCTTTGAGGAATTGCCACACTGTCTTCCACAATGGTTGAATTGATTTACATTCCCACCAACACTGTAAAAGGATTCCTATTTCTCCAGAGCCTCACCAGCATCTGTTGTTTCTTGACTTTTTAATAATGGCCATTCTTACTGGCATGAAATGGTATCTCATTGTGGTTTTGATTTGCATTTCTCTAATCATTAGTTATGTTGAACTTTTTTTTCATGTGGTTTTTGGCCACATAAATGTCTTTTTTTGAGAAGTGTTTGTTCATGACGTTTGCCCACTTTTTAATGGGATTTTTTTTTCTTGTAAATTTATTTAAGTTCCTTGTAGATTTTGGGTATTAGACCTCTGTCAGATGGATAGATAGCAAACATTTTATCCCATTCTGTAGGCTGTCTCTTCACTCTGAGGATAGGTAGTTTCTTTTGCTGTGCAGAAGCTTCTTAGTTTAATTAGATCCTATCTGTGAATTTTTTCTTTTATTGCAATTATTTTGATATTTTCATCATGAAGGCTTTGCACTTGCCAATGTGCTGAATGGTATTGCCTAGATTTTATTCTAAGGTTTTGTAGTTTTGGGTTTACATTTAAGTCTTTAATCCTTCTTGAATTAATTTTTGTATAAGGTGTAAGCAAGGGGTCCAGTTTCAATTTTCTGCATATGGCTAGCCAGTTATCCCAGCACCATTTATTAAATAGGGAATCCTTTCCCCATTGGTTGTTTTTGTCAGGTTGTTGAAGATAAGATGATTGCATATGTGTGATCTTAATTCTGATATCTCTATTCTGTCCCATTGGTCTATGTATCTGTTTTTCCACCATGCTGTTTTGGTTACCGTAGCCTTGCAGCACAGTTTAAAGTTGGGTAACATGATGTCTGCAGCTTTGTTCACTTTGCTTAAGATAATCTTGCCTATACTGGCTCTTTTTTGGTTCCACATGAATTTTAAAGTCGTTTTTTCTAATTCTTTGAAGAATGTCAATGGTAGTTTAATGGAATAGCATTGAATCTATAAATAACTTTGAGCAGTATGGCCATTTCACAGTATTAATTCTTCCTACCCCTGTGTTAGGAATAGGCTCCCAAAATCTGGCCATAAACTGGCCCCCAAACTGGCCATAAACAAAATCTCTGCAGCACTGTGACATGTTTGTGATGGCCATGACAGCCACACTGGAAGGTTGTGCATTTATCGGAATGAGGTCAAGAAACACCTCTACTGCCCAGGGAGGAAAACAGCTTAAAGGCATTCTTAAACCACATACAATAGCATGAGGTATATGTGCCTTAAGGACATGCTCCTGCTGCAGATAACTGCCCAAACCCATCCCTTTATTTTGACCCATCCCTTTGTTTCCCGTAAGGAATATTTTTAATGTATAATCTAGAGAAGCAATGGTTACCACTGGCTTGCTGTCAATAAATACGTGGGTAAATCTCTGTTCAAGGCTCTCAGCTCTGAAGGCTGTGAGACCCCTGATTTCCCACTCCACAACTCTAAATTTCTGTGTGTGTGTCTTTAATTCCTCTAACACTACTGGGTTAGGATCTCCCCTACCTAGCTGGTCTCAGCACTCTGAACATGAATTGTTTTTCCATTTGTTTCTGTCCTCTCTGATTTCTTTGAGCAGTGGTTTGCAGTTCTCCTTGAAGAGGTCCTTCACTTCCCTTGTTTGCTATATTCCTAGGTATTTTATTCTCTTTGTAGCAATTGTGAATGGGAGTTCATTCACGATTTGGCTCTCTGCTTGTCCATTGTTGGTGTATGGGAATACGTGTAATTTTTGCACTCTGATTTTGTATCCTGAGACATAGCTAACATTTTTACCTTCTCCAAATGTTTTATTTTACTGTTTCTCTTTCTCTTTGTTTTGAGACAGGCTCTTTCCCAGGCTGGAGTGCAGTGGCAGGATCATGGCACATTGCAGCCTCCTCGAACTCCTGGGCTCAGCCCACCTCAGCCTCCTGAGCAGGTAAAATCAAAGTCATACACCACCATGCCTAGCTAATGTTTTTTGTTTGCTTTCTGTTTTTGTTTTTGTTAATTTTTTAGAGAGACGAGATCTCACTATGTTGCTCAGCCCTGGTCTCGAATACCTGGACTAAAGCAACCCCCCATCTCAGTCTCCAAAACCACAAGAATTACAGGCATGAGCCACTGGTCTTGTTCATTTGCCCTATTATCAGTTAGCTTTGCTATCACACTCTGGTTGAAATACCGACATTCACTAAATATTCCCAATCCCCCTTACTCTATTCTCTCTACTGTTTTTATAAACAAACTCTAAAATTTCCTTTTGTACTTATTGCTTACTGCTTAATATTTGTCTTGTTCCAATATAATGCAAATCCCATGAGGACAGGAGGGGATTTTTGACATAATACATATTTATTTAATAAGTAAATGACTATTCAAATAATGAAATCAGAAGTAAATGCAGGCAAACTATGTAAAATAATAATCTGTGAGTGGATGTTGTAACAAGAACACTGAAAGCGTTTCTACCTAGGCATTAGAAGTAGGACAGCATAACCAAATGGTCCAGGACATTTGTCAGAGATAAGAACATAGAGGCATCTCAGATTGGGTTCCCCACTTTTCTGTGGCTTCCTTTAAATGGAGTGACTATTCACGCATTTACCCATGAACTTTAGAGACCCACACCCTATTCTCTTAAATATACTATCACAGTTGCCATGTTCCTCCTTTTTCTCTCTCTCTGCCTTACTCTTCATTCCTGCCTTCTGTGACCCAGGCACGGAGGAAGGCCCTCCTGACTTATAGTACCTACCATCCTTGATCTGTAAGTAATAATTCTTTGAACTTAATTTCTGTCATATTAAATTTATACCTTCCATTGGAAGAACCAGGATTTTCCCCATTGGAAGAACCAGGATTTTCCCAGGATGCCTGGGGCAACACAAGATCATGTTCCCAGGGCCAGGAGAACAGTCAGACTGGACACTAGTAAGACAAGAATCACAAGAGCATCTGCCAATGTAAACAAGTTTCCCATGTGAGGGCCCCCTCTGGATCACAAATCAGACAACTAGACACTAGGCTGTCTGGCGGGTAAAAGAAGTATCTCCTGAAAGCCACAATGTAACCATCCATATCTGGCTCCCCTACATTTTCTGTTAGGGTAGGGTTGCTAGCTGCTCTGGTACTGGAACCTAAATTTAGCTGAAGGCTCTCAAAATAGGTGCTTAAGGCATTTCAGTAAAAATCAGATTCAAATTTTGGTAATTTGAGAATGAAATCAGAGATTTAGGACCATTATATTATTGTAAATTATAAAATGAAGTAAATAAATTGTATTTTAATTTAAATTTTAACATGCGGACATAATTGTGATAGCCAGCATGAAGGTAAGAAATGCAAATATAAAACAGAAGAATTCTTCAAAGGTGTTTTGCACTCTTTGTGGAAGGAGGATGAGCTGACCCTTTGGCAAGTATAAGTATCTATGCGCAACAGACCAATTTATTCCAGATGTTTTGATCAACTTACAGCAAACATAAAATCCTTACAGTCTTAGTATGAAAATTTTTGAGAGTCCATGTTAGGTTTACTAGGATTTTTTTTTTTTTTTTTGAGATGGAGTTTCACTCTGTTTGTTGCCCAGGCTGGAGTGTAGTGGCGTGATGTCAGCTCACTCCAACTTCCACTCCCTGGGTTCAAGCGATTCTCCTGCCTTAGCCTCCCGAGTAGCTGGATTTACATGTGTCCACCACCATGCTGGCTAATTTATTTATTTTTTATTTCTTTTTTTAGTAGATACGGGGTTTCACCATGTTGGCCAGGCTGGATTTGAACTCCTGACCTCAAGAGTCAGGCGGGAATGCCCGCCTCAGCCTCCCAAAGTGCTGGGATTACAGGTGTGAGCCACCGTGCCTGGTCTTGTTTATTTTAAATATTGACCTCAAAGCACTAATAGTCATGTGAACACTTAAGAAAAAAGAAATTACATCAAGCAGAATTTATACTGTATGGCAAATGAGGACCAGCTGCTAAGTAAAGAGTGCTATAGGTATGCACTAAAACCAAAATGCTTATTGTCATCTTAGCTTATGAAAAGAAAAATGAACAATGTGGGTCACACAAATGTATTCAAAAGAGAAGATTAAAGGGAGGCACTGGCGACTTTGAGGCAAAATATAGTTTGCTGTAAGATAACTTTACAGACATGTTTTAAATAAATGTTTTGACAAAAAAAAAGAAAACCCTGGATAGTTCCTAACTACTTAAAATGTAAATCCTAATTCATTGCAGAATCTTTTCTCAATTTTTGAGACTGTTACGTTCAGAGCCAAGTAAACCATGGGAGGAAAAAGAACTTTTCCCCATTTTGAAAACAATGGTTTCGTCTGTGAGATGAACTGTAACTTCTCATCTTGTAAAAAGATGGAAAACCTTCAAAACCAACAAGGCAGCTACAATTTGATATTCTCTTTCACTTCTGTTTCCATCAGGCACTCCTGAACCAGTCTTCTAGCATTAATGATGTCACCTGTTAGCCTCTCCATCTCACTCTTGCTCCCTGAGTAGGTGGTTCTGATCTCTTTCTGCAGCTCTTCCATGGTGCTCAGCAGCCCCACAAATTTGCTTTGGGTGGTGGGCTGTTCCCAGTTCCTTGAATTATTGACAACACCAAGTACTTACCAAAGTATGTAGAACGTAGGTAGTAGGCATTCAAAAATATTACCCAGTAAATTAACAAATAAGAGGCAGCCACATGAAAATCATGAAGACACGCCTGTGGTGTTGGATTTTGATTGTTCTATGAACAAATCAAAGCCAATTTATTAATTGCATTATACTGGTCAAAACACCAGTTTTAATTTATGAGCATAATGCCAGGTAAATTACAGGACAATCTAAGTGACTAATTACAGGACTATCTAGGTGATTAATTGGAGTAAGGTGTTTTTAAAATATTAGGTAAATCCCACTATCGTTTCATTCAGTTATGCATATATGCCATTTGTTATTATAGAAACAAATAGTTTCAAATTTTTAAAAGTAGCCCTATGTGAAAATGCTTTTCTACAATATGTTCAATGTATACATTGTCATATACTGTGTAATGCAGAATGATGTCAAGATTTTTACTATTATCTTGTTATGCAAAGCAAAATCAAAACTAAGGAAATGAGAAGAGCAAAAGAGATTTATTCAGAGCTTGCTTTCTAGTAAGGGAATCAGCAATTTTCACTTGCGTTTTGGCAGAGACTCAAAGGCAGGCAGAGGAATGGAAAATATTATAGTGAAAAAACAGACAAGGCTTCAGGTATATAATACTGGAGGCTATTGGCATGAGGAAGTTGTAGATATACACTAAAAGATGGACATACTATGTTATTGGTGAGGAGTGCATATTTTGCTTTCTCTGGTTGGTCCAGAGAATTGGAAGTGGGATCAAAAATTAGGAAGGCAGTCAGTTGTTAATGACATTCTAAACATTTTGTGCCAGTAGTTACAAAAGTTATTATTTAGTTTGCTTGATTGTTACTAGAAACAGTAGTCTGACTTCCTGCAAGTCTGAGTTCTAGCAGGCTCGCTTCTTGGTTATTTTAGATAACGAGTTTGGTTTTATGAATACTTGACACAGGTTACAGGTCAAAATTCTACTTTTATATATGGTCTGACCATTGTTCATTTGCATGCTTAGTCTCTCAGCATGCTCATGACTAAGGGTAACACTTATTAAGGAATTATTAAAAACTACATGATATAAGTGACATACTTGAAGTTCAGCAGTTCAGAGAAAATTGCTCTTTAGTCCTGCAGCTAAAAAGTGGTAGTAATCAGATTAGAATCTAGATTTCTTTTACTGAGGAGACTTAAGGATCTTTTAAAATTAAACTAAAAAATAATAGACTTCCTGCAAGACACAATTTTAGCCTGGTATGAGAAATTCGCATAAATATGTAACCTAGAAAAATATTTTGATGCTGGGAAATATAAAATAAAAATGATATTTGTATAAACAACATATGCATACATATATATAAATGTGTACATATAGATAACAATACTGCCATATATATGTGTATGTACAAAACAGGTGTTCATAATTAAATTTAAAGAAGTGTGGCATTTATTGTATTATTTCAATAAAAGTTTAAACAAATAGAAATCCTAGTTCTCACATTCCAAAAAAATAAAATATATTTTGTTATTCTGTGCATTATGCCTATTCTCTGTACATAATATTTTAAAATAAAATTTTTCTGCAAGGACTGTATATCCCAACTGCACTGTGATAAGTATTCATAAAAACCATATTCCAATAACTGGTTTCATGTGAACAATTCTTATTTAAACTTTCAGCAAGTCTGCTTTTATGTAAGAATTATATGCCCAGAAGAAGAAGCACATTGACAACTAGCTAGTTCAAAAACCAACCAAACTAGGTCATATAATATCATGAAAGTGAGGTAAAACAAACAATTCAAAGGTAATTCCCCATATGAAGAAACACAGTGTAAGTTAAATCCTATTTAAAACTAGATTATTTTATTTTGTTATATTTTTTCACAAAATTAACTGTTCCAATTTAAAATTTTAGTAAGTTAACATGCAAGTATAATTAATTGAATTAGTCTATACTCATATTTGCATATAAAATATGATTTCAAAACCACAAATTGTTTTTAGAATTGGAAAGTCTATTGGAAATTGCTGTATAACCCTCAGAATTACAACTGAGGAAACAGAGCCAATAAAGTAAGTGGTGTATCTTCACAAACTTACAACCAGTGAAATGACAGTTGAGCCACAGATTTTATAACTTTCAATTCAGGATTTTTTTGCTTTATCATCAAACTGTCATTATCTTACCATAAATGCTTCCACCCTTTGTCCAGATCATATTTATAGGTTCTAATACAATTTTAAGAGGTGTTGACCAGTGGAGCATAGAACATGATTTACTCATGGTCATGACAGGGCAATTCCTCCATAATCACTTATATTCAGTGGCCCCGAAAATTAATAGAGCTAATATTATTTGTAGACAATCTAGTATAAAAAAACCTTGTGAATTATTTTAAAGGCTTTATTGTGATCATAAAGATCTTTATGTCCCTCAATAATTAGCATTTGAGAACACAAAACACTTCTTGGATCCAGTTGAAATAAAAATCAACATGAGTTTATATACGCTTACTGTGCTTGTATATATTCTTATAAATGACAAAACATCAACAAATAAAGAGAACCAATGGTTTATTAAAATACTATGTAAAATCTGAGTCTAGTACTGCTAACCCAAACACTAATTTTCAAATATTTCTGCAATACTTTGTATTATTTAAATATAATATTTTCTGTAATTCAAGCATTGGGAAAACTAATGGGTAAAAGTCTTTCCCAAATGTTTTATTATATGTTTTCATTTTATTTCACGTAGTGTAATATTTTTCAGGATATTTGTGAATCAATTAACTTTATAATGATGTTGCCTCGTAAATATAAAATATTCATTATACCCAGGTATCGTTTTAGAAATCAATTTCCTTTATAAATCTCCTTAAATTGTTAGAAATAATTAATTTTTTGTATTTTAATGCTATGCTCTTAATGAAATGAACTACAAATTCTCAAAAATTAAGCTATTATGTAAATTTTATATTAAGATATATTAATAATAAAAGCAGGAAAAGCTACTTTAGGGTTAATAAGAGTTACAGTGAGTATTTAAATTACTTTTTTTTTTTTTTTTGATACAGAGTTTCGCTGTTGTTGCCTAGGCTGGAGTGCAATGGCACCATCTCGATTCACCACAACATCCACCTCTCAGATTCAAGCGATGCTCCTGCCTCAGCCTCCCGAGTAGCTGGGATTACAGGCATGTGCCACCACGCCTAGCTAATTTTCTATTTTTAGTAGAGACAGGGTTTCTCCAAGTTGGTCAGGCTGGTCTGGAGCTCCCAACCTCAGCCTCCCAAAGTGCTGGGATTACAGGTGTGAGCCACCACGCCCAGCTTAAATTGCATATTTATAAAATACTTTATATTTGATAACTTCAGTTTAACAATGTAAAATGCATTATATGCATTTTTTAATAACACATAAATGTGAAAAATATTTAGTCAAAAGCAAAATATTTTGACATATTTTCCAAATTTAATGTTTAGAAATGTTTTGAACAATATTTTAATTGTTTTATTTATCTTCATGTTCTCATACATAATCTATTGTGGTTTCTTTGCAAAATAAGATCTTTTCAGGGACCCAATATAAAGTTAGACTAAGACCAATCATACAGATACCCCTATAAATAATTTTTAAAATATATAGTCTAGAATAAGGCTCTAGAATTGCCTTCCTAGGTTTAATTTTTTTACTTACATTCTCTAAGATGAATCAATGAACTTAGAATAATAATTACTTAATCTTTGTCACCAACTGGGGATGACACAATCAGAGTAGTTCAAGTTTTAAATATTGGGCATTATTTTTTTTAAAGAGATGAGATTCAAATAGATCAAACTTCGATTTAAACATTTGATGCCAGTCATACACACATTTATTTTATGTAACAATCTCTTTGCCAAATCCAGTAATTTTCCCAGTGCATCATTTTTCTCCAGTTTCCAAGATGTTTGTATGTTCCAATATTCTGTTTAATTCAAGTACTGTAATAAATACTAAGTTCTACTCCTTTAACTGCCTCTCCAAATTATGTAAATGGTATTAACTCACAGCATGGCTTATTCAACATGATTTGTCAAATCTTTTCTTATACCCAATCGACTGCTCTTATCTTAAATGTCTTCCTAGATTGTCTTCTTCACCCATTGCATATTTGGTGTTGTGTTTCTACAGTCAATTCTTAATATCATGTCCTCGATTCCACCATGTTCTGATTGTTGTCCTGTTATAAAAATGGAGGATCCACAATATGACAAGTTAATTTTGGGTCACCAGTTATACTCCCAACTAAATTATATATCCCTTGAAGTGAGAAATTAAATTATTTTCTCCTCTCTCATTCTCTCCCTCCCTCCATTCTTACCTCCTGAACTTTCTCTCTTTTTTTCCCCAGGTATATTAAAAAATACTGTGCATGATATTTTCTCAGGAACACAACTGAGTGAATGCTCTGTTCAAATCTTTAAATACTTAGCCATTTCAATTGACTTACTAATGGCTTTTAAAAATTTTATTCTTATGAGTGATCTCACTTTCACGACAAAAGAAATTTGAAAGAGTGTCAAATAATGCTTTTATATATTAGTATATACTAATATATTAAATGTGTTAAAGTAGAAATTCATAAACAAGTACCTGACTCAGTGAAGTCCTAATATAAAACAATAACAAAGGAAACAAGCAGAAAAGGAGGAAAAACAGAAATAAGGAGAAATGAAGAACCCTAATCTCATTGCCATGTCTGGCAATAATGACTGGCCATGAGAATAAATGAAGGAGAGGTAGAAAGAGCTATATCATTGGATTCTTCTTTACTTCTAAGTAAATACCAAAGTAATATGGTAAAGGTAGAAATAATCTATCAATTGCTTATTTTCCACATTCCATTATCCTAATTCAAGCAATATGTTACCAATATTCCCCAAATCTTATATATTTATATTGTTTTGCTCCAAGTACTTTTTAGG
Organism: Rhinopithecus bieti; assembly: GCF_001698545.2. Taxonomy (NCBI): domain Eukaryota; kingdom Metazoa; phylum Chordata; class Mammalia; order Primates; family Cercopithecidae; genus Rhinopithecus; species Rhinopithecus bieti. The sequence goes on along the minus strand of NW_016810891.1, from coordinate 388,694 downwards.
TTTAACTATAAATGTGGAACCTAGGATAAAATGAACTATTATAATAAATTTCAAGTACTGTAGCATCAAAGTATAGTTTCCTCACATTTTCTACTTATGATGCATTTATTTCCAAAATATTAATGCAAAATATCAAAGGCCAACATATTGTAGGTCACTGATCATTACCCATTTTTCGTCACTCAGTGAGGCAGTATACTTGTATTTGAGGAAATGAATTTTTCAAAAGTATTACTTTTAGTTTCACTTAGCACACAAAGTTCATCTTCATAAATACTACTATTTTCTTCAGTATTGACTTCAGTTTGACGTTTATTTTACCACTTCACAGACACTTTTGGGAGATGTTAATTTATTTTAAAATTCAGTTGGTAACTTGGAGCTTACTTATTTACACGTTGGTAAAAACAAACATTTCTAGGTACTCTTCACGCTCATGGGAATAGGAAAATCAGTTTCAGGAAATTGGAAGGGTATCATTTTCAGATTACAATAATTACTAAATTGTTGTATACTGCAAACTTCAGGTAACATGAAACTGACTAAGTAACACCATGAAACTAAGTAACACCATAAATGACAGCCTGCAAAAATCTTAGCTGTTCATTACTAACTTTACCCAGGATTTCATTTCATTTGTATATCACTGTATATTGATGTTAAACTACTGTGAATAGAAGGATAATGTAAAGGAATATCACTAGGTTTTGTACCAGAAGAATAAAATTATTGTCCAGGTGTACCAAAAAATCATTTTGGAACTAGCATTCATCTTCCAAACCTTATCTTCCAAACCTTAATTTTCTTACTTGTTAAAAATTTGAATGAAAACATCTGTCCTTGCTTTCTTTCCCTTGTGTCATTAGAATTCAGTGGAATAAAGTAAACGAAAGTGTTTATAAAACTGCTAATACCATTTCTCATTATGGCTTTCTTTTATTATCAAAATAATATAATAGCTATTAATGCTTGAACTTCTTTTTGCCTTTATTCTTTTCAACAAGTATACTTCCATTTTTTCCCCTTGCCTCAAGTCTTTATATCTCGTTTGTCAGTATTTTGCTCACAATTTATTTATCTTAAATTTTGGATAATGTCTATGTTTTGCTAAACTCTTTAAGTGTACCCCTTTACTTGTCAATTAAATTCCACAGTCCATGCTCATTTTCGACTTCCTAAAGTAAAGCCTTTCCTCCAGGCAAAATTGTCTACACTATTATGTGTGTCTACATAATTATTCATGTATATTGCTCCTTCCAACCCGATAGGCACACACAAGTACGTATTGGACAACTTGTTTCTTCTACTCCTTCAACTGCTAAAACTCCACCCATCCTCCAGGAGAATAACTCAAATCCTACCACTTTACTAAAACTTTAATTAATATTTGAGGATCTTTAAAATTTCTAAATTCCTATAGTTCTTTTTATACAAACTTACCATTTTGCATTTGTCTCATATTTACTTATGTTCATTCATATGTTTTGATTCCTTTTTCTTTCACTTATTTCCTTCCTATCTTGGGAACTTTTCCTCTGTCTGAAGCAGAAATATATTCAGACTTATTCTATACTTGAATCTCTTCAAGAACTAGGCTTCTGAGACACATAAACTAATGTTTTTTCTTTGGTACTGTTTTGTGCTATGAAACAATGTCTTTGAGAAATTTAAGTTCAGAATTCCCTAGCTATCTAAGTGAGAAAGTGATAAATGGTTATAGTTCATGAAGAAAATATCTAAGAAATCAATATATTTTTTAAATATTATGGCTAATTCATATTGCTACACTACAGTGTCGAAAAGTCACACAGGTAATTTCATATAATGATAGATTATCTCTGGTTTTCTTGTTAAAAAATAAAAAATAAACTTTCAAGTCAATTGGCTTTTGAGCATCAATAATAATAGGGACAAGTATAAATAAGAATAGTAGTATCGATAGGTAATATAAAATAATATTCCACTAATTCTTAGTATATGTCAAATTTATTTTAAAAGTAAGAAAGTTGATTAAATTTTTTAGATATCCCTTCTAATCTTCATTTTTTACCTTGAGATGATGTGTATTAATCATTTATCAAGAACCTATTAGTACCTGCTACCAGCACAGTTCTCTCTCTGCCTTTGGGATGAGATAAAACAAGCTTATCACTATAATGGGAAAGAATGGTGCACCTAAAAAACAGAAACTGAAGCTTGTGATTTGAAAGACATGGATAGAGCAAGGTCATGACACAAAGTGGAAATACACTTTCTTTAATAAGAGAAAGCTGGTAGATAGAATGCCACAAAATTTATTCAGAAATAACCTCAAAATGATCATTCTGGTACAAACATTTAAAAATACCATTACATGACATAGAGTTCTCATTAGTTTGTCAACACAGAAGAGCTCAAATTTTTATAGCAACACAAGTATATGACTTTAAAGTCATTTATTTCTCAGATAAAAATTGTAGCGCATAATGTAATTAACGTATTATTTTAAAACTGTAAGATGAATCATTATTAAACGTCCTTTTGTGTGAGTGTTAAATAATCCCATGACTCATTATTTTCTGTAGATACATGGTACACTCTAACCAAAAGATACATGATTATCTTAATATTTTGTTGCAGAACCAAGCACAGAGAGTTTCTACAGGTTACACAATACTCAACAGTTAGGCCAACAAAGACAATCTGAACATGTAACAAATTTGGAATTCTTTTGGGAGTTTTCATATGAGGGCAATTACTTCACTAAATGTTTGTTTGTTTGTTTGTTTGTTTTTGAGACAGAGTCTCACTCTGTTGCCCAGCCTGAGTGCAGTGGCTAAATCTTGGCTCACTGCAACCTCCGCCTCCCAGGTTCAAGCAATTCTCCTGCCTCAGCCTCCTGAGTAGCTGGGATTACAGACATGCACTACCACCTCCAGCTAATTTTTGTATTTTTAGTACAGATGAGGTTTTGCCATGTTGGCCAGATTCGTCGTGAACTTCTGACCACAAATGACCACAAGTGATCCACCCACCTTGGCCTCCCAAAGAGCTGGGATTACAGGCGTGAGCTACTGTGCCCAGCCTCACTAAATATTTATTATTGAGTGTTTTGTATGACAAGGATTGCGAGTGAGATTTGTATATAAAATATATTTTTACTCACAAGTGACGCTATAAGTATAATAGTTTTTTCTTTACAGATATTATATGCAACTGTTTGCAGTGACAAAGCCATGCAGGTCTGCAGCAACCTCAACTCTTGCCTCCTCAGAAGAAAGAATTTGACCTAGGGGCAAAAAGCAGACTGAGAGAGCAAGGTAAGTTTTAAAGCAGAAGTGAAAGTTTATTTAAAAGTTTGAAGGCAGGAGTGAAAGGAACTAAAGTACACTTGGAAGAGGGTCAAGCAGGCAACTTGAGAGATTCAAGGGAGCGGTTTGACCATTAACTTGGGGTTTCATATGTTGTCAGTTAAACTCCCCCATTTTGCCTTGTAGCGTGCATGCTGGAGCCACTTTGCCCAACTCCTGAGATTTTATCAGGAAGCTGCTGATGACCATTTCAGGTTTTTTCTATCTATTGGGAGACTGCCTTTCCCTAGCACCTGCTGCAACCAATTATTACTTTAGAGAGACAGTGTAACAACATCTGGTCATCACCAGATAGTTGCCTAACATTTCTGGTGGTGGGAGGGCCCTTCCTGCCCTGCTTATGTCTGACCACTTTCTATAACAGAACCCCAATTTTAAGTGAATTGAGTCACATAACTGGTAAATGTTAAAGCTCTAGTATATCGCAACTCTTTTTATAAGTCCATTTTTTTCTTTGTACCCAAAATTAGCCTATTTCCTACTATAGTTATGGGATACAGTGGGCAGGAAAACTATTCACTCTAAGAAGCTACAAGTTTATTATTAAATACACTATATATATACTTAAAATAGACACACAGTTTTGAATATTGCTTTCAATTCTACTTTATTTCCATTTAGACTTTTGTTTTTGAAGAAACAACTTAAAAACAAAATCCCCTTGCTCAAGGAGGCAATAAAGACATTCATCTACATTGACCATGCAACTGTTGCAAGAAGAAAATAGGAAGTCAGAACATGCCTTCAATATGGTTTGGGGTAAGAAATGACATAACTAGCATTTATAAAGGCCCCAGCCTCAAGCCTGGAACCATGGCCGAAAGTGAGAACTTTACATCTCTGTTTTTCTGCTTGAATGTTGCCTTTTCCAAAACAGCCCCTGGACCACCCCTTGCCTCATCCTGTGCTCATAAAAACCCTAGGCTTTACTGGCAGAGAGCAGAGAAAGGGAGAAGAGAAGCAGTGGGAGTTTGACAATGGGACTTTGGAGAAGAGTCTGGCCAAAGACCACTGGACTTTAGGGAAAGAATCCCTTCCCACTCCATTCCCTTTCCACTTGAAGCCACTTCCATCAGCAATAAAATCTCCTGCATTTACTGTTTTTCAGTTTGTTCCTGCAACCTTGTTTTTCCTGGACACCAAACAAGAGCTTGGGGACCACGGGTGCAGACGGTAAAGGCTGTCACATTGACTGACCCTCTGTGCTCTCTGATGAAGAGCAACCGCCTCATGTGAAAGGCAGAGGGCCCACTGAGCTGTTTCACACTGCAGCCACCCCAGGTGGTAAAGCTAAAAGAGCACACTGTAACACACACAGGTTGGGGCTTTGGGGTCCATGTGTACTACCCCCTCAGATGCTGCCACAAGGCCTGCACAGAGTTTTGGTCCTGCCGACATCCAGAGGCACTCACCCGGGTTCCTGCACCCACTCAGCTGTGCTTCCCATCCTGTGAGAGGTGTTGTGTAGCGGATCCAAGCAAGTGAACCCCGCCAAAGCAGCCAGTCAGGTCCAGCACCGGCATTCCAGTTCCTGCCCACAAAGGGGTCAGTGAATATTTCCTGTTTCAGCAACATAGCCAAAACAACTATAAGAAAACATATATCCAACCCAGGACTGAGGGACGCCTTTCTACTGATAGTAAGCTTATATTTGAATTTCACGATATATTGAGAAAAAAAAATTACATGAAAATAAAACAACAGACAGAACTAATAGAACTAATAGAATAACTCTAAACAAGCTCAAATAATTATAATTTTTATTACAATTTAAAATCGGTATTTGAGAAATTTCAAACTATTGATTGAAATAAATATCAATGCTAATGACTAAATTATGGATTTACATTTAAGAATAAAATTAAAATAATGGACAAGAATAACAAGATAGATTGAAAAAGTAATTAGAAACAAAAGTTTCCAAGATGATTCTGAAGGATAGAAATATTAATAATGTAGACTTTAATAAAGTAGCTATGTTAAAATTATAAGGATAGCTGCCAAAACAGCAAAACAGCAAATGTAACTTTAGCATACACTAAGTACCAAATTTTAGATAATATACATATTGTAATGTACAAACATACAAAAATATAAATGCATATTACTACTTGTCACGAATATATATTCCAATGTGAAGATTTTTTCATTTTGAATTTGAACATCAAATATATAGACATATACATGTACACACATATATAAACATACACATAGTGTATTTTATATATTTTATATGTGTGTGTGTGTATATATGTGTGACATATAATGAGAGTGAACCAGTGAGAGAATAAAAACATGAAGGTAATATGTAATAAACTTTATTTTGATTTGTAATGTTGTATTCCTAAAATTAAATTTAAAAAATTGTAAAGCAAAATGATGCTTTATAAAAGCCTGCATTGAACACACTCTTTTTATTTTAGTGTTTTCTATAATTTTGGTGCTGCAAATACATATTATATGAGAAAAAAATAAATTATGTCCTTGAAAATTATTAAGTTGCAAAATAAGCATTACTATGATACCATACTGAGAGGTGAAACCAGCTGGACTTCCTGGATGGAGTGGGGACTTGGAAAACTTTTCTGCCTTACAAGAGGATTGTAAAATGCACCAATCAGCACTCTGTAGCTAGGATTGTAAAACGCACCAATCAGTGCTCTGTGGCTAGCTAGAGGTTTGTAAAATGTGCCAATCAATGCTCTGTAAAAACACACCAATCAGTGCTCTGTGGCTAGCTTGAGGTTTGTAAAATGGACCAATCAGCAAGACATGGGTGGGGACAAATAAGGGAATAAAAGCTGGCCACCTCAGCCAGCAGTGGCAACCCACTCTGGTCCCCTTCCAGGATATGGAAGCTTTGCTGTTTTGCTCTTCACAATAAATCTTGCTGCTGTTCACTCATTTTTTTCTTTTTTTTTTTTTTTTTTTTTTTTTTTTTTTTTGAGATGGAGTTTTGCTCTGTCACCCAGGTTGGAGTGCAGCGGCAGGATCTCGGCTCACTGCAAGCCCTGCCTTCTGGGTTCACGCCATTCTCCTGTCTCACCCTCCCAGAGTAGCTGGTACTACAGGCTCCAACTAATTTTTTTTGTATTTGTAGTAGAGAGGGGTTTCACTGTGTAAGCCAGGATGGTCATGATGCAGCTTCCTTCTTGAAGTCAGCCAGACCACGAACACATCTGAAGGAACAAGCTCCAGACACACCACCTTTAAGAATTGTAACACCATCGCGAAGGTCCACTGCTCCATTCTTGAAGTCAGTGAGGCCACGAACACATCGGAAAGAATAACTCCGGCCACAATACTGTATATTTAAGAGTATGGAGATATGAACATTCTTAGTTATGAATGACTATTTTGATAAATGATGTGAGATTATGACGTAAAGTCTAATGTGATAATAAACTGGAAAGATAGCAACAACAACATTTAAGGAACATTTCATACTTATATATAAACTTTTATATAAGGCAGGGCATGGAGGCGCACGCCTGTAATACCAGCAATTTGCGAGGCCAAGGTATGGGAGGATTGCTTGAGTACAGGAGTTTGAGATCAGCCTGGGCAACTGTGTGAGACCCCGTCTGTACAAAATTGTTTTTTTAAAATTAGCTGGGCATGGTGTTGCATGCCTGTAGTTCCAGCTACTTGGGATGCTGAGGTGGGATCACATGAGATGGGAGGTGTAGTCTTGTCTCATAATATGTATCTAAGACATACATGTTATGTGATGCATATAAATAGTAAAATGGTTACTATTTTGAAGCAAATTAATGTATCCATTACCTTACAAGGTGACTTTGTGTGTGTGTGTGTGTGTGTGTGTGTGTGTGTGTGTGTAGGAAGATATTAGCTAAAATCTACACATTTAGCAGAAATCCTTAATACAGTACAATTTTATTAACTAGAGTCACAATGTATACTAGATCTCTAGACGTGTTCATCCTACATGCTTGCTACTTGGTACATTCTGAATTACATCTCCTTATTTCTTCCCCCACCCTAACCCCTGGTAAACACTGTTTTATTGTCTATCTCTGTATATAGGAGGTTTTGACTTTATTTTTCAGATTCCACAAAGAAGTGAGACTTTGCAATATTTTTCTTTCTGTTTCTGGCTTATTTCACTTACCAAATGTTCTCTACATCCATCCACGTGTTGTGGGAAATGACAGGATCTCCTTCTCTAAGGCTGAATAATATTCATTGTGTGTGTGAAAGAGAGAGGGAGAAATACTATCTCTGATTCAATTTGCAGCTGCAATGATTATATTGGACCTCTTCCATATCACGTTTATTTCTTGTGCACGAAGATTCTAATTCTAACAGATATATGCCATAATCTCTCATTTGCTTTATCTTGCATAATACAAACACCATTCTGTGTATAAAATATTAAACCAATCATCATCAAAATGATCACTAGCAATTTTGCTTCCCTTCCTTCCTTCCTCCCTTTCTTCCTTCCTTTCTTTCTTCCTATTTTAATAAATAAAAAAAAAAAAATGGAAACAAAAGATGGCTCTGAGGTAGATTAATTTAACACCAAAATAGTGTCATGACGGAACAAGGAAGATTCTTCTCATCTTTGCCTTGTGAGATTTTTAGCATTTTGACTGTGGTTCTCATGTTTGTTGTTTCAGGTTTATTTATCTCTGGTCTCAGAATGTTGGCAGTAGTTCCAGGAAGCTTCATATAGCAACAATCAAAGGCCAAATGTTCTTTTGACTCTATCTATATATCTCTCTTTTATTTATTAAGGTATTATTTACATACAATTAAGTTAACCAGGTTAAAATGTACAATTCAGTGATTTTTTTTCATAACTTTATACAATTGTGTAAACTCTACTTTAATCAAGATACACACCAATACCCTCATCATAAGTTTTCTCATTCCTCTTTGTACTTGATCTTCTCTCCACACTCCAGAAGCCAGGCAACCACAGATCTTCTCTCTGTCAACACATTTTTGTTTATCTAAAATTTCATACAAATGTAATCATACAGTACATATTATGTAGTGTTTGAATACTTGCAGTAAGCATAATGTACTAGATATATATTCATATTGTAGTAATATGAATATATACTAATTGTGTGCTCTTTTATTGCTGAGTAAGTCCATAATAAGTATATATAACTAGCGAATTTATCCATTCACCAGCTAATGAATGTTTTCAGCTATTATGAATGTTTTATGCTATCATCATTCATGTACTTGATTTTGTATAGACATATGTGTCTGTTTCTCATGGATAGCAAATAGAAATGAAGTTGATAGGCTATATGGTAAATGTATTCTTAACTTTATATAGTATTACCATAATATTTTCTAAAATGGCTGCACCAATTTGCATTCCTCCCAGTAATATATGAAGGTTCCAATTCCTCTATAGCTTTTTTAGTACTTGTAGTTATAATTTTAATTTTGATTTTTCTGATGACCAAAGATGTTGAGGATCTTGTGTTTATTGGTTATTTATATTTTCTGCAAAATACTTATTCAAAATTTGCCCTTGCTTAAGGAAATTCTTTTCTTCTTCTTTTGTTAGTCTCTGAAGGATCTGTAGGAGTGATGCCCCAACCTCTCACATCTTTTTTTTTTTTTTTTTTTGAGACGGAGTCTTGCTCTGCTCTGGCGCCCAGTGGAGGTTGGAGTGCAGTGACGCTATCTAGGCTCACTACAACCTCTGCTTCTGGGTTCAAGCTGTTCTCCTGCTTCAGCCTCTCAAGTAGCTGGGATTACAGACACCCACAACCATGCACGGCTAATTTTTTTTTTTTTTTTTTTTTTTTTTTTTTAGTAGAGACAGGGTTTCACCATGTTGGCCAGGGTGGTCTCAAACTCCTGACCTCGTGATCTGCCTGCCTCAGCCTCCCAAAGTGCTGGGATTACAGGCCTGAGCCACCACGCTTTGCCGACCCCCCCTTTTTTATTTCTGATATTGCTAGTTGGTAGCAAATATTTTTCTTGATAAACCTGGCTAGATGGCTGGCCAATTTATTTATATGTTTTCCTTAGAACTAGGTTAGAACAAGGACTAGCTTCATTATTTTGTCCACTTTATTTTTTGTTTCTGTTTTCCATTTTATTTTCTGCTTTCACCATATTACATCCTTTCTTCTTTTTGCTTTGGGAATAATTTGCCCTTCTTCGAGTTTGTATACGATGAAACTTAGAATATTTATTTCAAATATTTCTTTCTTTCTTACATTGGCTTCTAAAGCTATAAATTTCCTCTGAGCACAATTTTTGCTATATTACACATACTTGGTTGTAAGTATATAATTCATTCAATGAATTAAGAAGAAAAAGGAAAAACAAAGCATATTGTCTCTTATATGTATCCAGACACTTGTCATTTCCAGTTATTCTTTCTGAGGATCTGAATTTCCATGTGGTATCATTTATTTTCATCCTGGTGAAATGAGTGTCCTTTAGCGTTTCTTACAGTGCATATTTGCTGACAATGCATTCCCTTAGTTTTTCATTTTTATATACAAATATCTTTATTTCATGTTCATTCATAAAAATACATTTTTTATTACACAAATATTTCTGTGTTAATAGGTTTTCCATTCAGCACTTTAGAGTTTCTCCTTTTTTATCTTCTGGCCTCCTTGTTTTCAAAGAGAAATCAGCCTCACATCAGATCATTGTACCTTATGCACACCATTTTTCTCTTGCCATTTTCAAGATTCTCTGCTTATATGCGGCTTTCAACATCTGAGCCTTGGAATGGACTTCCTTGTGTTTGTGATTCTGTTTTGTTGCTTGAGTAGCATCTTGCATCTATAAATTTCTGTAATTTTTTCTCAAATAAGGTATTGTTATTTCAAATATTATTTTCTGCAGTATTACTCATCTCCTCTCCTTCTGTTTTCAAGTTACATGTATTTGACTCTCTCATGTAATCTAACATGACACCGGAGGTCTCTTCATTTTTATGACTTTCAAGAATTATGTTATTCTGAATTCAGAAATACATGTGCAGGCTCATTACGTGAATATACAGTGCAATACTAGGGTTTGGACTTCCATTGTAATCATCCCCAATAGTGAACATAGTACCAATAGGTAATATTTCATCCCTCACCCTGCTTCTCCCCTCCCCACTTTTGGAGTTCCAAGTGTCTATTATTTTCATCTTTATGTCCATGTGTACCCACTGTTTAGCTTCCACATTGTGAAAACACAGTATTTGATTTTCTTTTTGAGAGTTATTCCTCTTAGGATAATGGCCTCCAGATGCATGCATGTTGCTGTAAAGAACATGATTTTATTCTTTTGTATGACTGCATAGTATTCTATGGCTTATATACACCACATTTTCTTCATCCAGTCAACTGCTGATGGACAGTTGGGTGGGTTCCATGACTTGACTTATTGAGAATAGAGCTGTGATAAACATATGAGTGACAAGTGCTTTCTTAAAGAAGTAATTGTTTATTTTTATTTTCCTAAATATACTTTTATTTTTCTTTCTGTTGTTTACCTTGGATCATTTCTATAAATCTGGCTTCAAGTTTGCCGACTTTTTCCCTTGTTATGCTTGTTAGTACTTTTGTCCTAGACACTGAAAATTTATTTCTGAAATTTTATTTTTAGTTTTTTTTAATATTTTAATTTCTTTCCTACCTGAGACTGTCAATTTTTTTCTGCTATTTTCATGCACTAACAAAATGTTTTATTTTATTTAATTGAAGATAGTTATCACAGTTTAAAAATCTTGCCTGCTAGCTCCATCACCGGGTTTATTTTGTTTTAAGAACATGTTTTGTGTCCTTGGTTCTTTATATTTTGGGTAACATTTAATTCTATCCTGAACATTGTGAATATTAACTTTTGATATCGGACTTAGTTTCTCCAATTTGAATGGTTTATTTTGTTTTTATTTGTTTTTCGTTGTTGTTGGTTGGGCTTGAACTGCAAATTAGTCTGTTGAAGCTGCTATAACAAAATACCATAAACTGATTTCTAAGTAAAAGAAATTTATTTTTCACAGTTCTGAAGCTGGAAATTCCAAGATTTGGTGTCTGGTGAGTACTCATTCTCTGGTTCAGGGACAATGGCTTTTAGCTCTGTCCTCAACATGTTGTAAGAGGAGAATTCTGGCTTCCCCAGTCCCTTATAAGGGCATTAATCCCATTCATGAAGGTTCATCCTCATTTACTAGTCACCTCCCAAAGGCCCTACCCATTAATACTATCCACGTTGGAAGTTAATATTTCAACATATGAATATTGGGGAGGACAAAAACATTCAGACCATGCTGAACTGCAATCTCTTCTTCTTGTGTAGCAGTTTTTGTGCCCTTTTGTGTCTTTGTGTTTATGTGGCCTGTTTTATGTCTCTTTCACAGACACAAGCTCTGAGTGTGCTCAGAGATGTGGGCAGAACACGTTAAGGATTCTCCTCACTATCTCTTTTCTTGCCATATTCCCCCCCATCTTTTTAGCATTTATTATTCCTTGTCTTCAACTTTCTCATTCCCCAAGGTAGAAGGTAGATGTTTTTATAAAAACAACTCCACCTCCAGTGTACACACCTTGAACAAAAATCAGTCGCCAGCTGAAAGATATGAACAAGAGATCTTTCCTATGTCCCTTTTCCCAAGTGTACCCCCGGTGTTATCTGTCTGCTTTTCATCATTCATCAGCTTTTTCAGGTGACTGACTCAAGACTCCAGTCAGATTAATGCCTTGATCTGACTTATTTTGAGACTGTTCCCTACAACCATGGTTCAGAGATCATAGTTGTGGACAGTTTGTGTATTACTTTTATAACTCTGTCCCTTTAGGAATTTCTGCACTCTGTTCACATTCACAAATTCTGGGTTTCACTTTTTGGTTCCCAGAAATAGAAATGTTTTATTTTTTTCGTGAGTACATCCTGCTGCCTGTGTGCACTACACAGACCAAACTTACCTCCAGGTAAAAGCCAAGGAGACAAGAAATTTCTTGTGTAGCTTTATATCACCCTCTTCCAACAAGTGTGAAATTACTACCAACGTCTGTCTTCTCTTCACCTTCCAGTACCTTCAGATGTTCTGTTTGGTTTTCATTATATTCTGTTATATCATTTTCTTCAGGGAAGTTCTGCAAATTGAGTCCTACTCCATCATTCTCTGAAGAGTATCTTCTACTATCTACCATGTTGATGTTTTTCTCAAAGTATTTATGTTTCAAACATTAATTTCCTTATATCACATTACACAAGCAAATGGAAGAACATTCCATGCTCATGGATAGGAAGAATCAATATCATGAAAATGGTCATACTGCCCAAGGTAATTTACAGATACAATGTCATCCCCATTAAGCTACCAATGACTTTCTTCACAGAATTGGAAAAAAAAACTGCTTTAAAGTTCATATGGAACCAAAAAAGAGCCCGCATTGCCAAGACAATCCTAAGTCAAAAGAACAAAGCTGGAGGCATCACACTACCTGACTTCAAACTATACTACAAGGCTACAGTACCAAAAGAGCATTGTACTGGTACCAAAACAGAGATATAGACCAATGGAACAGAACAGAGCCCTCAGAAATAATACCACACATCTACAACCATCTGATCGTGTACACATTTTCTTTAACCAATCTTTCACTGATAGACACTTAGATTGATTCCATGTCTTTGCTAATGTGAATAGTGCTGTGATAAGCATAGCACAAGTGTCTCTTTTCGCACGATGATTTCACTTCCTTTGGGTAGATAACCAGTAGTGAGATCACTGAATTGAATAGTAGCTCCACTTCATTACTTTGAGAAATCTCCATACTGTTTTTTCTAACAGTTACACTGATTTAAATTCCCACTAACAGAATATAAGTGTTCTCTTTTCTCTGCATTCTCACCACCATGCGTTATTTTTTCGCTATATAACAATAGCCATTCTAACTGGTATAAGATGATATCTCATTGTGGTTTGCATTTCTCTGATGGTTAGTGATGCTGAACATTTTTTCAAGTGTTTGTTGGCAATTTCTATGTCTTCTTTTGAAAAATGTCTATTCATACCCTTTGCCCACTTATTTTGGGGTTGTTGTTTGATCTTATAAATTCAAGATATTAGTCCCTTGTTAAATCCATAGTTTTCAAATAGTTTCTACAATAATGTCAGTTGTTTTTTCACTCTGTTGATTATTTCATTTGTTGTGGAGAAGGTTTTTTTGGTTTAATTAAATCCCATTTATCTATTTTTGGTTTTGTTGAATTTGTATTATGGGTCTTAGTCAGAAATTCTTTACCAAGACCAATGCCCAGAAGAGCTTTTTCTAGGATTTCTTCTAGAATTTTCATAGTTTCAGGTCTTACATAAATCTGTAACTTACCTTGAGTTGATTTTTGCATATAGGGAGAGATTAGGGTTGAGTTCCATTCTTCTACATATGGCAATCCAATTTTCCCAAAACCATTTATTGAAAGGATGTCTTTTCCCCAGTGTATGTTTTTGATGACTTTGTTGAAGATCAGTTGGCTGTAGATAGGTAACCTTTTCTCTAAGTTCTCTATTCTATTCCATTTATCTTTCTGTCTATTTTTGTGCCAGCACCACACTTTTTTGGTTACTGTAGTCTTGCAGTATAGTTTGAAGTCAAGTAGTGTGATGCCCGCAGCTTTGTTCCTATTGCTTAGGATGGCTTTGGCTATTCAGGATTATCTTTTCATCCATATGAACCTCAGGATTGTGTTTGCTAATTCTCTGAAAAATGACATTGATATTTTGACAGTCCATTAAATCTGTAGATTGCTTTGGGCAGTATGGTCATTTTAATGATATTAATTCTGATGAATGTTGATACACTTTTAAGAGAAAAATATTGCATAATAGAAAGAAAATTGTAAATCTTAGAAAGAATTTACATCTTAGAAATTGTATCTTAGAAAGAAAATGATATTGCAATCACAATTTTCCACAACAAAACTTTATACTAGAAGAAAATGAAGTAACATAATGAAGGTACTCAGAACGAAATATAAGAGCCAATGATTATAAATCCAGCAAAACTGGCTTTTAAGGATAAAATAACAAAATGTTAGAAGCATCTAAGAATTCACATCCCAAGAGGCTTTCCTAAGAACTTTTTTTGGATAGCAACTTCCAGTCCACCAGAGAAAAAAAACTTTATTAGTGATATTAACATAAGGGCTATCAGCAAGGAACAATATTCAATTTTGTAGAACATACATTGAATAAGGTTGAAAAGAGACAAAGCATAGTATATAAAAATAATTGTCCTTACAATGTAAATATAATGTTAATATTTTTAAATGTTTTTTTTCAGTTTTAAGGTAGTCAAAATAAATGTAGATATACTCATAACTATGAATTGGAAGACTCAGTACACCTAAAAGTGGTCTATGAATTCAACGCAATACCTATCAAAATCACTACTGGCTTTTCTGATGTAAATTGATAAATGAATCATAAAATTTATATGAAAATACAAGAGGCACAGAGTAACCAAAACAAACTTGAAGAAGGCAAAGTAGGAGGACTTATATTTCCTGATTTCAAACATACTGCAAAGATATAGTAATCAAGATATTGAGGTAATGGTTTAAGGATCCACATTTAGATATCAGTTTAGAGTCCAGACATAAATCCTTAAAATGACGCTCAAGTTATTTTCAAGCAAAGGTGCTAGGTCACTTCTACAGGGAAAGAATAGTCTTTCAACAAATAATACAAGAAAAATTGGTTGTGCTAATGAAAATATAGGAATTTATTCCCATGCCATACCATGCACAAATATTTACCCAGAGGCCTAAATATAAGAGCTAAAACTGTAAACTCAGAAAAGCACACAAATGTCTAGATATAAAACTAAAATTACAATTGCTATAATAACAAATTGGTCATTCGGACATCATCAAAATTGAAAACTTTAGAGGTACAAAAGGTATTATTAAAAAGTGAAAACCCAAACCTGACTGGGAAACATATTTTCAAATTGTATATGTATTAAGGACTTATATTGATAACACAGCAAATTCTTACAACTCTATTTTACGAAAACAGCCCAATTAGAAATAAAAAGGGAAATTACTTGAATTAACACTTCTCTAGAGTAGGAAGATACACAAGTGATCAATTAACAAATTTAAAATCCTATATAATGAGTTTCTAATAAAATGCAAATTAAAATTATGAGACACCATCTCACACCCACAAGAATGGCTATGATGAAAAAGCTAGACAACAAGTGTTGGTTAACATGCTGGGAAACATAACCTCATATTTCTACAGGAATGTAAAATATACATCCACTTTAGATAAGAGTTTGTCAGTTTCTTAAATTGCTAAGCATAAATTTACCATATGTCCCAGCAATTTCAGTCTTAGGTGTCTACTCAGAAGAAATGAGACTTGCATGAATGTTGATAGGACACTATTTATAACACTCATAAAGGGTAAACAACCCAAATGTCCTTCAATTAGTGAAATATTATTTATTCAGCATATAATGAAGTTCTATTTGGCAATAAAACAAAAGAGTACTGATGTAAGCCACAGCATGGTTTGACTTCAAAAACTTTATGCTGCGAAGGAAGGTAGTCACAAATGACCACATATTGTATGATTTCATTTTTGTTAAATACCCAGAAAAGGCAAATATGTGGAGACAGAAAATAAAATAGAAGTTACTGGGCGCTAGGTTTCTGAAACCTGAGTGATAACAAGTGGGCACGAAGTTCCTTTTTCAGGTATTCTGAAATTAGATTGTGCGGTGGGTTATACAACTCCATAAATTTGGTAATAATTATTGAATTGAACACTTGTGTTGAATAAATTTATGATAAATTATATGTCAGGAAATCTTTAAAGTAGAGAAAAAATAATAATAAATGGGATATTCATGTCACTAAAGTATCCTTTCTTCTCTGATATTTCTCATGACCACCTGGAAAGGGTCAATGTGAGAGGGGGTTGCTCCTACTCACCATATCGTGGGGGAGGGGGGCGTGTGCACCTGCCTCTTGGACATAAGAAACAATATTGCAGGCGGTGTGTACACCCCTTTCAATATTGGGAGTAATATCACATCTCCCAGGTGGTCATTGGGACAAAATCTCACAGTGGGTGTACACTTCCTACATTATTGGGAGTAATATCACTCACTCACCCCCTGGATATCAGGAACCATATCACAGAAGGGGTGTACACTCCCTGCGATATTGTCAGTAATATCATCCTTTTCCACTCCATATTAGAAACAATACCAGAGAGGGAGTGTACACCCACTATGATATTGGGAATAATATCAGTCTCTTCCCCGCTGGGTATTAGGGACAATATCAAAAGGGTGTGTACACCCCTGCGATATTGGGAATAATATCAGTCTCTACCCCTCTCCATATTAGGAACAATATATAGGGACAACATATTTCTTGCGATATTGGGAATAATATTATTCTATTTTCCCTGTACATTAGAAACTATATCACAGCAAAGATGTACACCTCCTGCGATACTGGAATTAATGTTACCCTCTCCCCCACTGAATACTAGGAACAATATCACAGAAGGGTGTACACCTCCTGCGATATTGCCACTAATATCATCGGCTCCTTCCCTGGATAGTAGGAACAATATTAGAAGGTGTGTATGCCCCTGCGCTATTGGGAGTAATATTATTCTCTCTTCCCCTGGATATTGGACATAATATCACAGGTGAAATGTACACCCCACCCCCTTTGATAATGGTGGTGAAATAATCCTCTTTTAACCTTGATATTAGGAGCAATATCACAGGGGTGGTGTACTGTTCTTTGATACTGGGAGTGATATCATCCTCTCCCCCCAAAAATAGTAGGGAAATATCAAAGAAGGTGTACACATCACTTGTGATATTGAGAGTAACAATATTCCCTTACCTAAATATTAGAAACAATATCATGGGGGATGGATGTACACCATCTGCGATATTGGGAGTAATAGAATTTTCTACCGCCATGAATATTAAGAACAATATCAGAAGGGCAGTGTACACCCTCTGTGAGATTGGGAGTAATATCATCCTCACCACCTCCCTTGATGTTAGGAACAATATCACAGGCAGATTATACACCCACTGGAACATTGGGAGTAATATCATGCTTTCCCCCATGGATATTAGAAACAATATCTCATGCGGTGTGTATGGCGTATTCCATTTTGAGAATAATATCAATTTCTTCATTGCTAGAAATAAGAAACAATGTAACAGGTGTAGTGTACACACCCAGTGATACTGCCAATTATATCATTGACTCCCCCCAGGATATTAGGAACAATATCAAAAGCGGTGTATTCCCCCAGAGATATGGGGATTAATTTCATGCTCTCCGCCCTGGTTATTAGGAACAATATCAAAGAAGGAGTGTCCACCCCTTGCGATATTGACAGTAATATCATCCTCTCCCTCCCTAGATTTTAAGAATAATGCCACGGAGTTGGTGTATACCTACTGCTATGTTGGGAGTAACGTCATACTCTACCTCCTGGATATTAAAAACAATATCACAGACGGGGGTATACCCTCCACGATATGGCCAGTAATATCATCGTACATCACATTGGATATTAGCGACAATATCACAGGGGTGTGTACACCTTCTGCGCTCTTTAAAGTAATAATATTCTCTCTTCCCCTGGCTATTAGGAATAATAGCACAGGTGGGTTGTACAACTCCTGCGATATTGGCAGTAACATCATCTTCTCCCAACCTAGATATTAGAAACAAAGTAACAGCGGGGGTGTACACCCCCTGTGATACTGGAAGTAATATCATCCTCTCCCCTACTTGATATTAGAAAAAATATTCCAGGAACGGTGTACACCCTCTGAGATATTGAGAGTAATATCATCCTCTCCCCATCTAAATATTAGGAACAATATAACGGAGGGATGTGTACACCTCCAACGATATTGGGAGTAACATCATCCTCTCCCTCCCTGGATATTAAGAACAACAACAAAGGGGTCTTTTACACCACCCCCCGTGATATTGGGAGTAATATCTTTCAAATCCCTCCTGGATATTAGATATAACATTATGGAAGGAGTGTACAATCCCTGCCATATTGTGAGTCGTATCATTTCTCTTCCCCTGGATATTAAAAACAACATCACAGTGGGTGTGCACACCCCTTGCTATATTGGGCAGAATGTTATCCTGTCCTTCCCAGATATTAGAAACAATATCCTGGGCAGGGGGAGTACAACCTCTTTGATGTCGGGAGTAATAACATCCTTCTTCTTCTGGACATTAAGAACAATATCACTGGGTGGGTGTATAGCCCTGCAACATTGGGAGTAATATCTTCCTCTCTCCTCTACTATATTAGGAACAATATC
This sequence comes from Rhinopithecus bieti, assembly GCF_001698545.2. Taxonomy (NCBI): domain Eukaryota; kingdom Metazoa; phylum Chordata; class Mammalia; order Primates; family Cercopithecidae; genus Rhinopithecus; species Rhinopithecus bieti. Next base: position 369,994 of record NW_016810891.1, on the reverse strand, counting down.
ATAGGAGAAGTGTACCGCCCCTGCGATGTTGAAAGTAATATCATCCTCTCCCTCTCTTGATATTAGGAACAATATTCCAGGGTGGATGTACATCCCCTGCGATATTGGGCATAATACCATCGTGTGTCAACTTGTATATACTGGGAACAATGTCGCAGTGCTGGTGTGCACCTTCTTCGATATTGGGAGTAATATCATCCTCTCCCCCCAGATGGTAGGAAAAATATCGCAGGGGTTTTACAACTTGTGCGATATTCGGAGTAATATCATCCTCTCCCCACCTAGATATTAGGAGCTATATCACGGGACGCTGTACACTTCTTGCGATATTGGGAGTAACATCATCCTCTCCCGTCATAGATATGAAGAATAATATCACAGAGGAGACGTACATTCCCTGTGCTATTCAGAGTAATATTATGCTCTCCCCTTCTGGATATTAGGAACAATATCACAGGAGGTGTGTACAAACCCCCGCAATATTGGGAGTAATATCGTCCTTTTCCCCCTGAATATAAGAAACAATATCACAGGAAGATGCGCAACCCCTGCGATATTGGGAGTAACATCATTTTATCACTCTCTGGAGATTCTGAACAATATCACAAAGGGGGTGTATACCCCCTGCAATATTGCCATTAGTATCATCGTCTCCCTCTAGGTATATAAGGTACAATCTAACAAGGGGGTGCATACCCCCTGTGACATTGGGAGTAATATCATCTTCTCCCCAGCTGGCTATTAGGCACAATGTCATCGAAGGAGTGTACCCCTCCTCGGTGTGTTGGGAGTAATATTAACCTCTCCATCCCTGGATATTGGGAACAATATCACTGTCGAGTGTACAACTCCTGCTATCTTGAGACTAGTATCATCCTCTCCCACCCTGGATATTAGACACAATATATTGGGAGTAACATAATCCTCTCCGTCCTGTATATTAGAATCAATATCACTAGGGAGTGTACACCTCCAGTGACATCGAAACTAATATCATCCTCTCGCGCCTGGATATTAGGAACTATATCACAGTGGTGATGTAGACCTCCTGCGAATTTGAGAGAAATATCATCCTCGCCACCTTTGGATATTAGAGACAATATCACAGGGGATGTCTACACCCCCTGCGATATTGGTATTAATATCCTCTCACCCCCTGGATATTAGCACCAAGAAAACAGAAGGGATGTACAGCCCCCTGGGATATTTTGAGAAAGGTCATCCTCTACACTCTGGCTATTAGGAACAATATCAAAAAAGGGTGTACAGCTCCTGCGATATCGGCAGTAATATCACCCTCCCTTCCCTCGGATATCAGGAATAATATTATTATTTATTAATAAGTAATAATTGATTGATTTTAATTATTCTAATTAAATTGTAATTATGAATATTAACAAATTATCAGTTATTTATTAATAATCATTGCTGTTATATTATTGATAATTATTAATATTACTATTAATTGTAAATGTTAACAAATATGACAACCATGGTACCAATTAATATTAATCATTAATGTTAATAATCATAAAGTTAATGAAAATTAATATTAATGGTTAATATTAATGATAACATTGATTCACGATATCAGCAGTAACAAAATAATGAGTAATAATATTAATTACTGTTATTATTAATAATTAATAATATATTAGGACATAATATCAATTCACATTAATAATGATCAATACAATTAATAGTTTATGACTAATAATTAAGAATATTATTACTCCTAATACCGCAGGGTGTCTACACCCACCGATGATATTGTTTCTAATATCCAGGGAGAGACGGCATGATACTAGTTTCAATATCGCAGTAGCTGTATACCAACCCTGTGATATTGATCCCAATATTCATGGGTCAGAGTATGACATATAGCAGTGAGTGTACATCCACCCGGTGATATTGCTTTTATTTATTTATTTTATTTTTTTTTACTTTCATTTTATTTATTTATTTTTTTTTTGAGACGGAGTCTCGCTCTGTCGCCCGGGCTGGAGTGCAGTGGCCTGATCTCAGCTCACTGCAAGCTCCACCTCCCGGGTTCACGCCATTCTCCTGCCTCAGCCTCCCTAGTAGCTGAGACTACAGGCGCCCACCACCTCGCCCGGCTAGTTTTTTGTATTTTTTAGTAGAGACGGGGTTTCACCATGTTAGCCTGGATGGTCTCGATCTCCTGACCTCGTGATCCGCCCGTCTCGGCCTCCCAAAGTGCTGGGATTACAGGCTTGAGCCACCGCGCCTGGCAATATTGCTTTTAATATTCACAGAAGAAGAGGATGATACTACTCCCAATATCGCAGGGAGTGTACACCTCTTCTGTGGTCCTGTTCCAGGTATCTGGAGGGGAGGGGATGATAATACTTCCAGTATCACAGGCTGTGTACACCCACCCTGTGATATTGTTCTTAATATCCAGGAAGGGAGAGGATGATATTACTCCTCATATAGCAGAAGGTGTACATCCACTCTGGGATATTGTTCCTAATATCCATGGAGGAGAGAGGTTGATATTACTCCCAAAACCGCAGGGGTGTACATCCATCCTGTGATGTTCTTAATATTCAAAGGCCGAGAGGTTGATATTACTCTCAATATCGCAGAATGTGTACACCCCAATGTGATATTGTGCCTAATACGCAGAAGGGGAGAAGAGGATATTACTCCCCAAAAAGCAGGAGGTGTACACCCACCCTGTGATTTTTTTTAATATGCAGGAAGGGAGAGGATAATATTATTCCCAATATCGCAAAGGGTGTACACACCCCGTGATATTGTCCTCAATATTCAAAGACGGAGAGGATGATATTACTCCTAATATCACAGAAAGTGTACACCCTCCAGTGATATTGTTCCTGTGACCCAGGAGGGAAGAGGATGATATTACTTTCAATATCGCAGGGGGTGTACACACCCCCAGTGATACAGTTCCTAATTTCAACGTGGGAGAGGATATCACTCCCAATGTCACAGGGGTTATAAAACTCCTTTGATATTGTTACTAATATCCAGGGGTGGAGAGGATGATATTACTCCCTATATTGCAGAGGGTGTACATCCATCTTTGATATTGTTCATAATTTCTAGAGGGGGAGATGATATTATTCACAATATCGTAAACTCGTCGTGTGTCCACAGTGGACAGTAATATCCAGGGAGGGAGACAGGGGTGATATCCCTCCCCATATCGCAAGTGGTGTCCACCCACCCTGCCATATTGTTTCTTTTATCCAGGGGGGAGAGGATGATACTATTACCAATATCGCAGGGAGTGCACACTTTGCCTGTGGTATTATTTTTACCATCCAGAATAAGAAAGAATGATATTACTTCCAATAGTGCAGGGGGCGTAGACCCCCATGTGATATTGTTCTTCATAGCTGAAGGAAGAAAAGATAATATTATTCCTTATACTGCAGGGGGTGTACACCCTCCTGTGATATTGTTCTGAATATCCAGAGAGGAGGAGCATGATATTACTCCCAATATCGCCGTGGGTGTACACCCACCCTGTGATATTGCTCCTAACATCCAGGGGATAGAGTATGACATTACTCCCAATGTAACAGTGGGTGTACATCCACCCGGGGATATTGCTCCTAATATTCATGGAATGAAAAAATTGATATTACTCCCAATATCACAGAGAATGTACAACCCTTCTGTGATATTATTCCTAATATCCAGAGGCGGAAAGGAAGATATTACTTTCAATATTGCAGGCTGTGTACACCCACCCTGTGATATTGTTCCTAATATCCAGGAAGGGAGAGGATGATATTACTCCCCATATAGTAGGAGGTGTACACCCACGCTGGGACATTGTTCCTAATATCAAGGGTGCGGGGAGAGCCTGATTTATTCCCAGTATCACACGGGGTGTACATCCCCGTGTGATATTGTTCTTAACGTTCAAAGGAGGAGAGGATGGCATTACTCCAGATATCAGAGAAAGTGTAAACCCCCGTGTGACATTGTTGGTAATATCCAGAAGGGGAGGGGAGGATATTACTCCCCATATCGCAGGAGGTGTACACCCACTCTGTGATATATTTCCTAATATGCGGGGGGGGGGGGAGGATAATATTATTCCTAATATCGCAGGAGATGTACACACCCGAGTGAGAGTGTCTTTGATATTCAGAAGTGAAGGGGATGACATTACTCTCAATATCGCAAAAAGTGTACAACCCCGAGTGATATTGGTCTCATGATACAGGAGAGAAGAGGATGATACTACTTTCAATATCGCAGGTGCACATGCACCCAGTGATATTGTTCCTAATTTCAACGTGGGAGAGGATGACATGACACCCAATATTGTAGAGAGTATAAACACCCCTGTGATATTGTTCTTAACATCCAGCTGGGGAGAGGATGATATTGTTCCCAATACAGCAAAGGCTGTACACCCGTTGGTGAAACGGTTGGTAATTTGCTGAAGGGGGAGATGATTTGCTCACAAAATCATAAACACGCTGTGTGTCCACCGTGGATCGTAATAGCCGGCGAGGGAGAGGAGGGTTGCTCATACTCTCCCTATGGCAGGGAGGTTCTGCACCCCTCTGGGATATGGAGGTGGATCGTAGGAGCCAGGCGGGGAGGGGAGGTTGCTCCTACTCCCCATATCGCGGGGGGTGAGCACCCCCCCACGATGTGGATCGTAGGAGCCTGTTAAGTGCAAAGATCATAAAGTCACAACCCTACTCCAGTGCACAATCTTAGCATCACTAACAGGGCCACCTGATGTTATAAATCTCATTATTCCCATGAGACAAGCAATTTATGTCATTGAGCAATGGTTTGTGGTTCTCCTTGAAGAGGTCCTTCATATCCCTTGTAAGTTGGATTCCTAGGTATTTTATTATCTTTGAAGCAATTATGACAAACTTGACGAAAACAAGAAATGGGGAAAGGATTCCCTATTTAATAAATGGTGCTGGGAAAACTGGCTAGCCATAAGTAGAAAACTGAAACTGGATCCCTTCCTTACACTTTATACAAAATTAATTCAAGATGGATTAGAGACTTAATGTTAGACCTAAAACCTAAAACCCTAGAAATAAACCTAGGCAATACCATTCAGGATATAGGCATGGGCAAGGACTTCATG
>NW_016810891.1:353798-364156 GCF_001698545.2 Rhinopithecus bieti | reverse complement strand
AATAGCAAAGACTTGGAACCAATCCAAATGTCCATCAATGACAGACTGGATTAAGAAAATGTGGCACGTATATACCATGGAATTCTATGGAGCCATAGAAAACGATGAGTTTATGTCCTTTGTAGGGACATGGATGCAGCTGGAAACCATCATTCTCAGCAAACTATCGCAAGAACAGAAAACCAAACACCACATGTTCTCACTCATATGTGGGAATTGAATAATGAGAACACCTGACACAGGAAGGGGACCATCACACACCGGGGCCTGTTGTGAGTTGAGGGGAGAGGGGAGGGACAGCATTAGGAGATATACTTAACATAAATAACGAGTTAATGGGTGCAGCACACCAACATGGCACATGTATACATATGTAACAAACCTGCATGTTGTGCACATGTACCCTAGAACTTAAAGTATGATAGAAAAGAAAATAATAATAATAACAATAATAAATAAAAAGAGAAAATGTGTACACACACACGCGCACACACAAAATGGAGTGTTACTCAACCAAAAGGAAAAAAAGATTAAAAAAATTATGTCTTTTGCAGCAACATGGATGGAACTGGAGGCCATCCATGTTAAGATAAACAACTTAAAGAGAAAGTCAAATGCCACATGTTCTCACTTCTAAGTGGAAGCTAAGCCATGCATGTATATGGACACAGAGTGTGGAATGATAGACACTGGAGACTCAGAAGAGTCATAATGTGGGAGGGGGGCTGAGGGATGAGAGATTACTTAATGAGTACAATGTACATTATTCAGGTGATAGGTACACTAAGAACCCAAATTTCATCATTATATATTTCTGTAACAAAAATGCACTTGTACCTCTTATGTTTACACTAATTGTTTTAAAAGTATATTATCATTTCTGAAGTATATCTTCTTATTGTTCGTTCTGGGCCCATATTCACAGATGCGCTGTGTACTTTTATGGAACTTCAAGTCTTTTTTTTTGTTTAAACTTCAAGAGAGTTTTTATGAATGATAATTTTCAGTAATTGTTCAGTTTCCTTGCTTTTTGCCCCAGGAACTCCTATTATCTATAAGTTAGTTATTTGCTATCTTAGTCACCACCTTCTTAAATATTTTATCTTATTTATATTTCCTGATGATCTCTCTCTTAAAAAGTCAATTTGTCTTCAGAAGTTAAGGATTGTGTTATTTTGCATTTAGTAATTTGTAGGATATTCTTTCATTTTTTTAGTTTGTCATTTTGAAATAATTTTCTTTTATCTCTAGTTCCATCACATTCTGTAACTACATTTCTGAATTTCTAAATTTTAACTTATAATATTCTTTATATCTATTTTATTTACTTAATGTTATGGGGCTTGTTCTAAAATATGAGGTTACAATCTTCATCTGTTTTGTGAGTATGTCTTTCTAAATTGCTTTTATTTTCTGTAGTGATGTAATTATTTTCATTATCTTTTTTACTTAACATAACATTGCATGACGTTATACTATGATGTTTTTTGTTGTTCCATTTTATGAAATTATTTTTGCAAATGTGTACAAGCTTTGTGGTTTAAAAAAGCCCTTCAAACTTTACCGAGTTCTCTTTTCTGTTAGTGTGCAACATTTTAAAATGTGATGGCTGCTTTCTAATCTTTCATGACTATCGATCTCTTCTCGACTTTTTCTGGGTGATTTCCTTCTTTTGTCACTAAAATCTCAATCTTGCTTCATTTTTAATTCATTCTTAGAAGTCTCTTATTTAGATGGGGATTCATTTTGGAAGAGAATTCTACCTGGTTAGTTTTGACAGTTACAGAGGCAAGTCTACTTTAGCTCCTTAACACCGCTCCAAAAATCCCTTTTTAGTCATCCACTATCAAATTGGGCAAAATCTCTTCCAATTTCACCTTCGTGTACAAGTACCTTTCCAGACTTTCCTGTGGATGCTATTGGCTATCTTCAGCTCTCCTAATTTCAGTCAGCAGAGGCTTCTCTCTCCTTCTGGCCATATAGACACTGACAGCATAAAAGTTTTGTGCCCATGGTCTTCGTGGTAATTTTGGTCTTTGTGGTAATACCAACTTAGATACTTTTGTTATAGATATTGTCCAAGTGTTTTCAGGTTAGCTATGTAGTTATTCTATCTTTTTTTTTTTTTTTTTTTCTTTATAGCTTTAAGTTCTAGGGTAATGTGCATAAGTGCAGGTTCGGAGTTCATATGTATACTTATGGCCATGTTGGTGCTGCTGCCGCACATCAACTCGTCAGGCACCATCAATTCAATGCATTTTAGTATCAATGTATAACTCAATGCAAATCCCTCCTCCTCCGCGCCTCGCCCCCCCGGATCCATGATGATAAGCCCCAGTGCGTGATGTCCCCCTTCCGCAGGTCCAAGTGATCTCATTTGTTCAGTGCCCACCTATGAGAGAACATGCGGTGTTTGGCGTTGTCTCTTCTTGTGATAGTTTGCTAACGAATGATGGTTTCCAGCCTGCATCCATGTCCCTCAAAGGACGAACTCATCCGTTTTTTAATGGCTGACATAGTATTCCATAGGTGATATATGTGCCCACATTTCTTACATTCCAGTCGTCACAGAATGGACATTTGGCGTTGATTCCAAGTCTTTGCCTATGGGGTGAATTAGTGGCCGCAATTAAACATACGTGCTGCATGTGTCTTTGTAGTAGAATAATTTATAACCCTTTGGGATATATACCCAGTAGGTGGGATGGCTGGGGTCATAATGGCTACATCTAGTCTAGATCCTGAGAATTGCCATACTGTTTCCTAATGGCTGAGACCAGTTTACGAATCGACAACAGTGTTAAAGTGGCTTGTCCTACTTTCTACCAATCTCTCCAACACCTGTTGTTTCCTGAACTTCTTATTATGATTGCATTCTAACTGTGCTGAGATGTATCTCATTTGTGGTTTTGGATTTGCATTTTCTCTGGATGGCAAGTGAACGATGAGCATTTTTTTCATGTGCTCGCTGTTGGCTGTATGGAATATCTTCTTTTGAGAAATGTCGCTTCATATCCTTCCCAGCTGTTTTGATGGGGTGTTTGTTTTTTCTGCGATATTATTTGTTTGAGTTCTTTGTAGATTCTGCGAATTAGGTCCCTTTTGTCAGATGAGTAGGTTGCCAAAAATTTTCTCCCATTCTGCTAGGTTGGCCGGTTCACTCTGGATGGTAGTTTCTTTTGCCTGTGCAAAGCCTCTTTAGATTTAATGAGATCCCATTTGTCATTTTTGACTTTTGCTTTGCGTTGCTTTTGGGTGTTTTAGACATGAAGTCCTTGGCCATGCCTACTGCTCCTGAAGGTACGATACCTGTAGAGTTTCCGCTTCTAGGGGTTTTATTGGTATTAGGTCTTAGACATTTAAGGTCTCTAATCATTTGAATTAATCTTCGTACTAAGGCAGGTATAGGACGAAGGATCCAGTTTCAGCTTTCTAGCTTGGATGGCTAGCAATTTTCCAGCACCATTTATAAATAGGGAATCCTTTCCCCTTTCGTTGTTCTCTCAGGGTTTGTCAAAGATCAGATGGGCTGTAGATGTGCGGGCAGTAAGCTTATTTTGTTGAGGACTCTGCTTCTGTTTCCATTGGTTCTATGTATCTCTGTTTTGTTGGCGTACAGTACCATGCCGCTGTTTTGTTACTGTAGCCTTGTAGTATTAGTTTTGAAGATCGCAGTCAGCGTGACGCCTCCAGCCCTTTGATCCCTTTTGATGTAGGTGCTGTCTTGGCAGAATGCGGCGCTCTTTTTTGGTGCTCCATGTATGAACTTTAAAGCAGCTTTTTGATCAATTCGTGAAGAAACTCATGCGTAGCTGGATGGGGATGGCAGGCGTTGAATCTGGATAATAACCTTGGGCAGTATGGCATTTCACGTATTTTGATGTTCTTTCCGTATGCCATGAGCATGGGTATTGTTCTTCCATTAGTGTTTGTGTCCTCTTTGATTCACGAGCAGTGGTTTGGTAGTTCTCCTTGAAGAGCGATCCTCTTAGCATCCCTTGTAAGCTGGATTCCTAGGTATTTTATTCTCTCTTGAAGGCAATTGTGGAATGCGAAGTTCATTCCTGATTTGGCTCTCTGCTTGTCTGTTACTGGGTGATAAGAATGATTTGTGATTTTGCACATTAATTTTGTATTCCTTGAGACCTTTGTCTGAAGTTGCCTTATCAGCCTTAAGGGAGATTTTGGGCCTGAGACGATTGGGGTTTTCTAAATATACAATCACTGTTCATCGCTGCAAACAGGGACAATTTGGGACGTCTTCTTTCCTAACTGGATACCCTTGATTTCATTTTCTCTTGGCCCTGATTGCCAGGCCAGAACTTCGATCGACTATGGTGAATAGGAGTGAGCTGAGAGGGGCATCCCTGTCTTTGTGCCAGCTTTTCAAGGGAAATTTTCCGGCTCCAGTTTTTTGCCCATTCAGTATGATATTAGCTGCGGGTTTGTCATAAATGGCCTCGGTTATTATTTTGAGATACTTTCCATCAATACTGAAATTTATTGGAGCGTTTTTGCATGAAGGGCTTGTTGAATTTTATTCAAAAGGCCCTTTTTCTGCATCTATTGAGCAATCATGGCGCTTCTTGTCTTTGGTATCGTGTGTTATATGCTGGATTACGTTTATTGATTTGCTGAATTTGAAACCAGGGCCTGGCATCCCAGGGATGAGCCCACTTGATTATGGTGGATAAGCCTTTTGAATGTTGCCTGCTGAATCCGGTATTGCCAGTATTTTATGAGAATTTTTTGCATCAATGTCGGATCAGGGATATTGGTCTAAAATTCTCTTTTTTTGTTGTGTCTCTGCCAGGCTTTGGTATCAGGATGATGTTGGCCTCATAAAATGACGGTGTTAGGGGAGGATTCCCTCTCTTTCTATTGGATTGGAATAGTTTCAGAGGAATGGTCACCAGCTCCTCCTTGCTACCCTGGGTAGAATTCAGCTGTGAATCCATTCTGGTCCTGCGACTTTTTCCTTGGTGGGTAGGCGTATTAATTGTTGCCTCAATTTTCAGAGGTCCTGCTATTGCGTCTGATTCAGCGGATTCAACTTCTTCCTTGGTTTAGCCTTGGGAGAGTTGTAAGTGTCCAGGAAATTAATCCATTTCTTCTAGATTTTCTAGCTTGATTTTGCGTAGAGCGCGTTTATAGTATTCTCTGCATGTAGTTTGTATTTCTGTGGGGGCGTCAGGGGTGATATCGGCACTTTATCATCTTTTTATGCATCTATTTGATTCCTCTCTCTTTTCTTCTGTTATTTAGCCTTGCTAGCGGTCTGGTCAATTTTGTTGAGGCTCTTTTCAAAAACCAACTCCTGGATTCATTGATTTTTTGGAGGGTTTTTTGTGTTCTCTATCTCGCCTTCATGGTTTTTGCGGCTTCTGATCTTAGTGTATTTCGTTGCGCTTCTGCTAGCTTTGAATGTGTTTGGCTCTTGGGGCCCTCTCTATTTCTTTTAATTGGTGATGTTAGAAGTGTCAATTTTAGATCTTTCTGCTTTCTCTTGTGCGGCCATTAGTGCCTATACAATTGTCCCTTACACACTGCTTTAAATGTGCCTCCCAGAGTTCTGGTATGTTGTATCTTTGTTCTTATTGGTTCAAAGAAGAAAAAAAACATTTTTATTTCCGCCTTTCATGTTTTCGTTATGTACAGCTGTCATTCAGGAGCATGTTTGTCTGTTTCCATTGTAGGTGAGCGGTTTTTGATTGAGTTTCTTTAGTCCTGAGTGTCTAGTGTTGGATTGCAGATGTGGTCTGAGAGACAGTTTGTTAGTAATTTCTGTTCTTTTACATTTTGCTGAGGAGGCTTTAGCCTTCCACATTATCGCGGTCAATTTTAGGAATAAGTGCGATGTGGTTGCTGTGAGAAGAATGGTATATTCTGTTGGTTTGTGGGGTGGAGAGTTCTTATAGATGTCTATTACGGTCCGCTTCGGTGGCAGGAGATGGTTCAATTCCTGGAGTTATCCTTGCTTCAACGTTTCTGTCTCGGTATTGATCTGTCTAATGTTTGAGCAGCCGGAGTGTTGAAAGGGTCTCCCAATTATTATTGTATGGGAGTCTAAGCTTCTTGTAAGTCCCCTAAGGACGTTTGCTTTATGAGTCTGGGTAGCTCCTGCTATTGGGCTGACATATCGGTACTAGTTACTAGCTATTTAGGGGAGAGTTAGCGTCTTCCTGGTTGAATTGATCCCTTTACCATTATCGTAATGGGCCTTCTTTGTCTCTTTTGATCTTTGATGGGTTCTAGAAGTCTGGTTTTATCAGAGACAAGGATTGCAGACCCCTGCCGTTTTTTTTGTTCTTCCATTTGCTTTGGTAGATCTTCCTCCATCCCTTTATTTTGAGCCGGATATGTAGTCTCTGCATGCATGAGATGGGGTCTCCTGAATACAGCAGACTGATGGGTCTGGACTCTTGTAATCCAGGGTTTGGCCGCGCATCTGTGTGCTTTAATTGGAGCATTGTAGTCCATTTAACATTTAAGGTTTAATATTTTCTATGTTGTGAACTTGATCCTGCCCAATTGTATGATATGTAACTGGTTATTTTGCTCGTTAGTTTGAAGCAGTTTCTCTTCCTAGCCTCGATGGGTCTTTACATTGCTGGCATGTTGTTTTGTGGATGGCCTGGTACCGGTTGTTCCTTTCCATGTTTAGTGCTTCTTCAGAGGTCTCTTGTAGGGCAGGCCTCCGGTGGTGGACAAAATCGTCGGTAGAGCATATTGCTTATCTGTAAAGGATCGGTTTATTCTCCTTCACTATGCAAAACTTAGTTGTGGGCTTTGGGATATAAATGCTGGGGTTAAAGGGGAAGAACGCTGAATATTGCGCCCCCACTCTCTTCGTGGCTGTGTAGGACGTTTCTGGCCGCGGAGAGATCGCTGTTAGGTCTGATGGGGCTTCCCTTTGCTGGGGTAACGCCCGACTTTGCTTCTGGTCTGCCCTTAAGATTTGTTTCCTTCATTTTCAACTTTGGGTGAATTCTGGGCAAATTTTTATGTGTCTTGGAGTTGCTATTCTGGAGGAGCATCTTTGTGGTATTCTCTGTATTTCCCTGAATTTGAATGGTTGTTCCTGGCCGCCTACTAGGTTTGGGGCAGTTATCTGGATGATTTCCTGAAGAGTGTTTTCAACTGGTTCCATTTTCCCCCTCATCTTTCAGGCAACCCAATCAGGCGTAGATTTGCTCTTTTTACGTAATCCCATAATTCTTGCATCACGCCTGGCTTTGGGCTCATTGTCGTTGTTCTCTTTTTTCTTTTGGTTTCTCTTTCGCTTCTTTCATTTCATTATGAGTCTTCAACTCGCTGATACTCTTTCTTCGCGCGAGGTGGTCTACTGAAGCTTGTGGCAGGTTGTTCCAGGCGGTGAATTTCTCGATGTCATGGTTTTCATCTCGTGTCATTTCGTTTATGATCTTCTCTGCATTAATGTAGTCTAGCTGTCAATCTTCCGCCACTCTTTTTCAAGATTTTTAGTGTTCTTGCGCTGAGGTACGTAATTCCTCCTTTGCTCTGATAATTTGATGACTGAAGCCTTCTTCTCTTCCTCTCGTCCAGAGTCATTCTACTGACCGAGCTTTGATCCGTGGGCTGGCGATGTAGCTTGCGTCTTTGCAGGCGGGAGATGGCTGCTTATTTTTTGAGACTTTCCAGCTTTTCTGCCCGCTTCTTCCCATCTTTGTGTGTTTATCTGTCGCTCTGGTCTTTGATGGTGGGTGACGTACTGATGGGGTATTTGGTGATAGGTTGTCCTTTCCTGTTGATAGTTTTCCTTCTGACAGTCAGAAGTGACTATCTGTTGGTCTGTTGGAGATTGCTTTGAGGGTCCACTCAGACCCTGTTTGGCCGTGGGTATCAGCTAGCCAGTAGCTTGCCGAAGATAGAATATTGCTGAAACAGCGGTGTACCTGTCTGATTCTTCCTTTGGAAGTTTCTCTCAGGGGTGTGACTCCACGCCTGTGAGGTGTGGGGTGTCACGACTGCCCCTAGTGGGGGATTTCTCAGCCTTAGGATTACTCAGGGGTCAGGGGACACCTGAGCAGGCAGTCTGTCATTCTCCAGATCTCAACTCCGCGTTGGGAGATCACGGGCTTCCCAAAGCTGTCGACAGATCGTTCGCGTCTGCGACGGCTCCGGGCTACTTCCTCTGTTGGTCTTCAGCTGTGCGAGTCCCCAGAGGTGGAACTACAGAAGACCAGGCTAGGCTTCCTTGAGCTGCTGTGAGCTCCACCCAGTTCGAGACTTCCCAGCGGGCTTTGTTTACCTACCTTAAGCATCAGCAATGGCGGGCGCCCCTCCCCGAGCCTCGCTGTGCCTTGTGGATAGAATCGCGGCAGCGACTGCGTGTTAGGCAGGTGGAGTGAGGGCTTCTGTGAGGCGTGGGGATCTCCCGGCCAGGTGTGGGATTATTAATTCTGGTGTGCCTGTATGCTTACAGGCAGTATTGGGGGTGGGAGTTACCCGCCGATTTTCCAGTGTTGTGTGTCTCAGTTCCCTGGCTAGGGAAACGGATCCCCCTTCCCCCTTGCACTTCCTTGCACTTTCAGGTGAGGCGATGCCTCGCCCTGCTTCAGCTCTGCTGGTCAGGCTGCAGCAGCTGACCAGCACCGATTGTCCGGCACTCCCTAGTGAGATGACCCCAGTACCTCAGTTGAAAATGCAGAAATCACCGGTCCTCTGTGTCGCTCGCGCTGGGAGTTGGAGACTGGAGCTGTTCCTATTCGGCCATCTTGCTCCACCCTCCGTAGTTATTCTATCTTTATGTGGAAATTGGGGAAATTCCAAAATGATACCAATGGCACCACTTTTCTGTTTTCATACTTTTACTGCTACAATATTTTTTTGCTGATTTGCCATATCATTGCAAAAATAGTCTTTGGTGAATTCGTGTTTTCGAGAACATCATATTATGCTAAATGATAAACATGACAATCTCAGATGTGAAAGTGTAATGAAGATGTAAATATATTCATTGGACCCTTTTCAAATTGACCAATAATCCTATTACTAATAAAAATACAAATAGTTCTTTGATTCTGAGGCCGTTGCCTCAATTATATTCATTTGACCCTTTCCAAAATGACTCATAATCCCATTCTTAATAAAAATACATATAGTTCTTTGATTTTGAGTCAGTTGTCTAGAGAATTGAATTTGGCATTGTTTGGAGTCCTGCCACTTTGTCTCTTAGATTGTCTTTTTTGGCACTCTGGAGAAATAGTTCCAGACCTAGTTGATACAGCCAGATAAAATCATCAGTGTTTTGTACACTTACTGATAGGATAGTAACATTTAGGTATCAATGATCTAGGCTATCAGGATATAATTAATTTTGAGAAATAAAAAGTGCACTTATTCTGGATTAGAAAATATTGATTAAGTAGACAAAGGTACAATGAGGTTTTTTGTTTATTTGTTTTAGAGACAGTGTCCTGCTATCTTGCCCAGGCTAGTCTTAAACTTTAGCACTCAGATGATTCTCCTGCCTCAGTCTCATGAATAGCTGGGACTATAGGTGCATGCCACCACACCCAGCTCTACAATGAATTTTACATCTCATATATTTCTGTTAAATACATGCACAATTGGACATTTTGAGGGTAGTTTTTATATTTTAATGCCTCTCTTATATTGAATTGTACCATTGAGAGCATGTAACTATTTGCAGAAAGATGCTGTCTTTTTGTCTTAAGCATTACGTATTAAATTCCCAAAGTATACAGTAACATAATTTTGAAATAGTTAGTTTTTTATGTAGAACAGAGAGGCAGCACAGTAATTTTCCAGAACACATCAATAATTATTAGGTTTCTGTGAACCATATATTGTGAATGAAACTACACTTTCAATAATATTTCAATAGTCTTTCACATCTTTCTGTTGTTATCTGCACACTTAGATGTTGATCACTGTGGTTATTTGGTTATTAGCTGGAAGCTGTGTTAGTATATTCTTTATAGGCACTGGCATAATCCAAAGAAAAAATAGTGGAGCATGTTGTGATAATATTTTTCTTGTCATTCTTTTTTAAAAAACAAAATGGCTAAAGACATTTTCCACATGGTAAGCTTTTTAGTTTTTTGTTTTTTCGTTTATTGTTGTTGTTTTTTTAACTGGTGGATCATATTCTGAGAATCTCTGTTAATGCCTGGAATTTACTAAGTACTCGGTAAATAGTTGCTGAATTCATGGTCATTGCACTCTGCCAATCTAGAAATATGCATTAAAAATACAGTTCATTAAGTATAAACATAGCATGTTGCTGCTTGGAACACATATTTTAGTCACTAGTACCTCCAAAAAATTCTTCCCTCTCCCTCTCCTCCCCCCCACTCCCCCTCCCCCCCTCC
>NW_016810891.1:323384-353440 GCF_001698545.2 Rhinopithecus bieti | reverse complement strand
CCCACTCCCCCTCCCCCTCTCCCCTCTCCTCCCCCCTCCTCTCCTCTTTTCGGAGGGAGTCTTGCTCTGTCTCCCAGGCTGGAGTGCAATGGTGCGATCTCGGCTCACTGCAAGCTCTGTCTCCTGGGTTCACGCCATTCTCCTGCCTCAGCCTCCCGAGTAGCTGAGACTACAGGCTCCCGCTACCACACCCACCTAATTTTTTGTATTTTTTTTTTTTTTTTTTTTACTAGAGATGGGGTTTCACCATGTTAGCCAGGATGGTCTCGATCTCCTGACCTCATGATCCCCCGGCCTTGGCCTCCCAAAGTGCTGGGATTACAGGCGTGAGCCACCGCACCTGGCCCCACCTTTTTCTTATAACAAGAACAAAGCAAGTAGCAATAGAAATTCATTGATAACCTAACATTATTGGTTTAACATACCAATCATTAGTTTTGTAGTTATTTTTAGCTAAAATAATATAACTTTATAAACTAAAAAAACATGGGTTTTTCATAAATAAAACTAATGAGAAACAACCAAATATCATTAGTAGGAGAATGATAATTTTTATGAGCATGAAGGGCATGAAATCTAGTGTTGTAAATGAAAGTTTTGATAGTCATTATGAAAAATGTTATCTAGCACAAAAAGATAAGATGAAAAATTTTAATGTACTCGTCATCTTATAAATATCTAATGGCGTTGATGAGAAAAACATTTAATTTTTACTTTTCCTAAGAAACACCTTTATATAAGGATCATGCTTCTTTCTGGATTTCATATTTATAATGCTAAACTTTAAATGATTTTCATAGAATTAGGAAATCTGTTCAATTTACTGAAAGATGAAAATGCATGTTGAGTAGAGCTACAAACCTCTGATTTACGTTTCTTTTTAAAAGTAGCTACTGTAAAATATTTATCAGAAAGATAATGATAAAATAGTTACTTATAATTATTTAATCTTAGTTTATCTCTTAGCATCTAATAGTTAAATGATACATTATATTATTGCATTTCTAAGATGAAATCTATAAATTGGTTTTAAATAATTCAAATAAACCTCAGTATTTTTATCTGTATGATATCTAGCAATGCAATTTTCTTTTAACTATTGTCATTTTGAAAAACTAAATACACATAATTACCTCATGTATACTTTCCAAAAGCACAGCAAATGCCAGCTTTAGTAAAAGCATTGCAGAGGTTTAAGTCAACTACTTACCAATGCTAGCAAAGTTTTCCTGCTGCAACTAAAATTATAAGATGCCATAGCTAAACAGGAAAAAAAATCATAAATAAATTATGTAAGCGGTAATGAAGAGGATGAACATGAACAACATTGCACGTGTTGCCATCTGCAGCTTCCCTGCCTGTGTTGTAGATCCAAATTTATAGGATGGAGAACAAACACAGTTAGATGAAAGTCTGATCTTTTTTTATTTTTCACACAGATTTCTATTTTTATATAAGAATTATGTACTAATATTGTCAGATCCCCTCATTCCTCCTTTTCCTAACACATGTAAGTAGTGCAGTAAACTTTAGTTCTGTCGGGTTCTAAGATATTGGATTTCATATTTTATTTGACTATCTTCAATTGGTCTGCAAAACAGGGGAAGACATTTGGACTTGACTTGCATTTCTGAAAGAACTTTTTTTTTTTTTCTTTTGAGACGGAGTTTTCCTTTTGTTGCCCAGGCTGGAGTGCAATGATGTGATCTCGGCTCATTGCAACCTCTGCTTCCCAGGTTCAAGCGATTCTCCTGCGTCAGCCTCCTGGGTAGCTGGGATTACAGGTAAGCACCACCATGCCCCACTAATTTTTTATTTTTAGTAGAGCCAGGGTTTCTCCATGTTGATCAGGTTGGTCTTGAACTCCCGACCTCAGGTGATCCGCCCACCTCAGCTTCCCAAAGTGCTGGGATTACAGGAGTGAGCCACTGCACCTGGCCGAACTGGCTTACCTTATAGCGAATAAAGGGGTCCTACAAACTCTTCTTGCACTCATAACATGTTTTCCATCAATGTTACAAGGTGAGCATCTCTAATCCAAATATGTGAAATTTGAAATACTCCAAAATTCAAAACTATTTGCGTGCCAACATGACACCAGAAGTGGAAAATTTCACATCTGGCACCTTTGTTTTCTGATGATTCAATGTATACAAACTTGGTTGCATGCACAATAAAGTTATATTAACAATATTGTATAAAATTACCTTCAGACTGTCTGTATAAGGCACTCATGAAGCATAAATGAATTTTGTGTTTAGACTTGGGTCCCATCCCCAAGGTTCCTCATTGCGTATATGCAAATATTCCAAAATCTAAAAACACCTGAAATCTGAAACACTTCTGGCTCCAAACATTTCAGATAAGGGAAACTCAACATGCATTAGGAATTATAAGGATGAAAGTCTAATGGTATAAATTAGTTTGACCCACATATAATTTAGTTGGCATACAGACAAATAATTTTATAAGGCTTGCAAATATAATGAAAATCTTAAGAAACAAAATTAAATCCATAGCTTGAAGGATGATGATATTAAACAAATGTTAGAATACAATGTCTTCTGAATGTTTTAAAAAATAGATAACTTATTTAAAATGTGAGTTACCACCTCACGCTATCCCCAAGCAATGTTTACTGAATTGTAATGGAAAATATTACACAGATAAATTACCTAATTAGGAACAAAAGTCAACTTTCAATCGTCAAGAATGATGAATTACAAAAATGTGGTTTTACGACAATGCGCTCACGATTTGTGAGTCACACATTTTTCCAATTATTAAACCAAACATAAATGAATATTTTATTTTAGGGCAAATAGTACTGAATATGTAGATTATCTTAATGTTCTTTCTGTCATAATAATTTTGTTTTAACAAACGTAGTAAAATGAAATTCCTATTATTAAAGGTTCTGTATTGATGTTGCTCCTCTAAACAACACACCCCTCACTTTGTTCCAACTTATTCATAAAGTATTTGAACTCTAAAGAGTTCCAACATTCTCTTCCAACCAATCATAAAATAATGGATGCTAAGCACCTCATTCTATTTAAGAGATCACTTTTCAATGAATCTCGCCTAAGCTGTTAAGAGTGATTTTGTACCAGTCAAGACAGAGCTTAGGTGTTCTTGAACAATATTGTCATGAAACCAAGAATGTTAAGATTTGTTCAGTATTGAATAAAGAAAAAAAATCAAGTAACTTTTGCTAAATACAAACATAAGCCTTCTATGCTATTGTATTAAAAAGCTTTTTGAGCTCTAAGTTTCAAGAGCATAATTAGTTCAGAAATTAATTGTGTACAATGGTAATTTAATTTTTTATATTTCACATTTTTAATTGATTTTCTCACATTTAATTTTCAAGCACCCACACTACACAAAGGTTTACAGCTCATAGGAGTCATAGGTGTCAATTTCTACGAAAAAATTCTGTATTAATTGGTCTTTAATTTAGAGTTAGTACTGGAGGAACAAGCTGATTACCTTAATATGTTTTAATGAAGCCTATTTGCTAAACAATTTAGTAAGATAAATACAATATCTAATGTATTTAAAAATTATCATTAATTAGAGACATTCAATTGCCTGCAATTTTTATTGTGATTACTAACCATTTATAATGTTTTATTAAAGACATGACTCTGAAAATCTTCACTATGTAATGGTTTATAAGTCCTTTCTTCCATATAAAATAGTAAACTATAAACAATATTTCTTCCTGAAAGTTTGAAAATCATTTCTCATTGGTTTTTGTTAATAAAACTTGTCTCATATCATTCCCAGTTACATAATTTTGACTTTGTAGCCACAAACAGTTTAACTTGAAATGTAGACCTAATCCTGAGAGTAAATGATATAATTTTAAATCTATTAGGTTGGTGCAAAAGTAATTGCAATTTTTTATACTGAAACTAATGGCAAAAACGGCAATTACTTTTGCACCAACATAATATAAACCCATAATATAGCACACTAATTAAACATTCAAATATATATTAGTTCCCACATAAAACATTTTTAAACTAATCTACAATATATAAGTAGAGCCCAAGCTTGTAAATCATGTCACTCTCTGATACTCCTACATAGTAAACACAAGGGTTTTATTCTAAATTGTCTTTATTTTGAATTCTCACTTAAGATACAGTCCTAGCTTTCTCTTTCCCTTCTGTGCCCAACTTCTTGAAAGAGTAGTATCCAATTACTGTCTAAATTTTCCCTTTAAATTTAAAATAAGAATACTTTATCATATCACTGATGATGAAACTCTCAATCACTAATTAACTAATGAATTACCAACCACTATTTTCAAGGAATAATTTTATGGCTTTGATAGAATATGTTTCCACATTTAACACTGCTCACCATACATTCCTTCAAATTTGCCTTACTTATTTTTACTTCACTATTGTTTAAATTACACATGACATAGCACATAGTACATTCACAACAAATTTCTTTTTAAATTTATGTGTTGTTTCTGAAATTTTTGACAAGTTACACATACAGCTCATTCATAGCAATATCTTAATGCAATAGTCAACTTCCTTGTCTCCAGTGTTTTTAAAAATTTAGCACAAAAAAAGTGAGCACCTAAAAACAGGGCCAGAGTGACCCTTGTATGGTCAAAACATAATGTAAGAAGTCTAATTTATAAATATGTTACATTTATTAGAAATATAGGTATACTTAAATCATATGTTCTTTTATAATAACAATATTAATTTCACTATGTATGAAAACTTTTAGGGAGAAAAAATTCACCGGGTTTTTGTTGTTGTTGTTGTTTTAATCTGTATCATCAGTTTTGAATAGGTATTCAAAACTATTCACAATAATGAATATAATAAATAAAGATGCCAAATTCATTTTAGTGGTATTATTAGTGCTTCCAGTAAAACTTTATCTGCTGTTTGTCCAAGATATTTAAGGAAGAATAAACTTATCAAATATGAATGTGTACTTTTTCTATCAGTTAATGTGAGCTAATAAATGCATTTAATATCTCTGATTAAAATGCATGAGTTCCCTGATGATTAAATCATTCTTGGTAATAGCTAGGTTCAAATTTTAATTATTTTAACTACTTGCTTGGAAGACTGACTTCCTATATTCTTCTCGAATTCTACTCCACTTTTTATCCTATGGCGGAGAAGAGGCAAACTGTGAGAAGTTTAAGTGTTCCGAAGGGACTTTGTCGCCATCTTGTGGTTGATTAAATTATTTTTTGTTTGTTTGTTTTTTGTTTTTGTTTTTGCTTTCCTGCTTAATCACTACGCTCCACAATTAAAGCCAACACCAAGATCTATCTTGAATTCTTAAATTCCATTCCAACCCTGAAAATTTGTAAATACATTTCCATTTGCATGCACGTAAGGTGGTCGTCTTCTGTGTAATCATCCCATGTCCATTTTTGCTTTTATGCATTTACTAAGCCAGTTTTTGTCTCCTAGAATGTTCCACTCTCATTCCTTCATGCCACACTTTTTATATTTGTCCACTCATCAAGGCCAAACTATAAATAATAACTTCTCCATAAAAACTTCCTGAACTCCCTTAGGTCACAATGGTTCATCGTTTGAAAACAGTTATTGTATTTAAAGTCAGTGAAAAAACCCACAGAATTTAAGTCCTCACTGAATTATAAATATTATTTTAAGCAATTTAATTATAAAAATGTTTAAAATATGTAAAGGTAGGGACAATGATTCCATGAATCCTCATGTACCCATTACCTAGAAACACAATTATGTATTTATGGCCATTCATCAAATTTACAAACTGACTACCCTAGGTGGACTTGTCTGGGAGCTTGTTAGATAAGTAGAATCTCAGGCCCCGCAGCACAAGTGCTGAATTAGAATCTGCATTTCTCAGAATCACCTGAGAATCATACATGTCAAACTTCTTAAAGTTAAACATCTTAAAGATGATTCTCATGCATGTTAAACTTTAAGAAGTGTTAGTCTATAATATAACCATCTTCTCTACTACTAATATTGGATTTTTTTAAATTCCAAATATATCATATCCTCTTTAAATAATCCAATAAACATCTCTTAGAAAATGTTTGGTGTATAGAAATAGTACTTATTTTTATGCTAATTTTGTATCCAGAAACTTTACTGCATTCATTTATCAGTTTGAACACTTTTTTTGTGGAATATTTAGGGCTTTCTATATATAAGACCATGTTATGAGGAAATAGTGACAATTTCACTTCTTTTCTTATTTGGAGGCCTTTTATTTATTTATCCTGTCTCATTAGTCTGACGAGGACTTCCGATATTGAATAGAAGAGTTGAGAACAGGCACCCTTGTCTTGTTGCAAGTTCTTATATAAAAAAGTGTCAGTTTTTCACCATTGACTATGTTAACTGTGGGCTCACCATACATGTCATTTATTGTATTGAGGTCCATTTCTTCTATATGTAATTTGGTGAGAGTTTTCTTGAAAAGATGTTTAATTTTGTCAGATGCTGTTTCTGCATCTAATGGGATGACTCTATTTGTTTTTCTTTTATTTGGTTAATATGGTGTATCATATTTACTGATTTGCGTATGTTGAACCATCCATGCATCCTAGGGATAAATCACACTTGATAATGGCGAATGATCCTTTTAATTGTTGTTGAATTTTGTTTGCTAGTATTTTGTTGAGAATTTTTCTATCTACTTTCATCAAGGATATTGGTCTGCAGTTTTTGTGTGTGTCATGTCCATATGTGGCTCTGGTATGATTATGCTGGTTACAAAATTAAGATTCTTTTCAAAAGAATATATTCATGATACTGTTATTATACTATTAAAATGCAAAATCATTATAAGTAATTTTAGTATTTAATTCCTCCTATTTGAATTACAAATGCTTTTATTTATAATTTATTTGTTAAAGTTAGGATCTAAACAAAGCCACATATCACATTTTATTGAAGTGTGCTTTGAGTCTGTCAAATAAAATTCCCTTTATCACTATCTTCCTTTTTCTTACAATTTATTTGTTGAATAAAGTTAGCAACTTCTTAATGCGTTTTTAATATTTGGGATTAGGCTGATTGCAGGTCAAGGGCAGGGATATACACAATTAGTCTAAAGAATCTACAGAATTCTATATACTTACACATAAAATTCTGTTTTAATTGTCTATAGCTACAGTCATATGATGTAACAAACCACTACAAAACTCCCTGGCTGATACCACTGGAATTGATTACATGTCTATGGTCAGATAGGATAGAGGATAGCTAGGTGGTTTGCTGATATTGGCTGAGTGCTCTCATATGTTTGAGGTTCAACTTGGAAAAGTAGGTTGCCTCAGTTTTGTTCCTCATGGTCTCTCATCCTCCAGAAAATCATCCTAACCTGATTCTCATGGCACATATAGGAATCTGAAAACAGAAGCATGAGAGTCCTGTCTCTGCAGGTCTAAGCATAGAACTGGCACATTTTCATCTTACTACTACTGTTATTGGTTAACTCTAATTACAAGGCAGCCCATATTGAAGGGGTGGGAAAAATGGATTCACCTCAGTGTGAGGATTTGCAAAAATATATTGCAAAACTTGTGAATAAAGGAAGGACTGAGAATAAGGATACTTTTTTCTTTTGTCAACCAAACACATATTTTTAAATATTCTACTGCAAATTAAAAAAATAGTGTCCAATGTTATGTCATTTTATGGGCAGTTTTACAGTAAAATTAGTTAGTGTTTAATTTACTTAAGTATTATTTAAATATGCAATAAAATATATTATTCCAACCTAAGATTTTGAAATTTGTGTTAATGCCAAAAGACATCATTTATTTAACATTTTAAATTTTATTTCATGTGATTTTGATCTTATTTGAGAAAGATTTATCTTTCCGAGTGAACCTAATTGTGTTTTTATTGATTTTATCATATAATTATTGGTAATTTTCTTACACATTGATCAAATCTCTTATACTAAAAAAACTGTTGTGTATCTATATCTCTATCTATCTATCTAGCTATCCATCTATCTATCCATCTATCTATCTATATACATTCACGCACATACACACATGCTGTTTGGAGATTCTAGGTGACAAATAAATATATAAATAGTAAATAAATAAATTAAAGAAAGAAAATAAAAGAAAAAATGGGATTTTGATCTCCTTATACTATGTTGGCCACAATCACTGTCATTGACCCTTCTACTACTCTTTGGAAGTGTGAATGTCAGTGTCTTCACACCTAGGTGGACTTCTCACCACTGATTATCAGCTAAGACAAATATAACCCTACAACTTATTTCAAGGCCTTAGGGAATAGTGCCCAGACTTAGGCTTATGTCTACACTGCAAAGTAGATCTCCATTCCAGAACATCTAGACTAACTTATCTTTGAGGTACTAATGAAGAGAAGCATGTGTTTTTCATATGTTGCTTTTTAGGATTCATCAATAAACCACTAATTAATAGTACCCTATGTACAGTAAGATTTCCTAAATACAGTAAACTATTATTTATTTGGAATACTAAATATCACATTATTCTATATTGAATAATATATTGCTATACAAATTTTTACTGTGTTAGTTAATTTAAATTTATCTAATACCTCTACATAAGAATGTATTGTAAATGTTTATTTTAAAATATAGAGCTATTTTCCTTAACTTTCTTTTATTTATTTTTTATTTTTTTAATTTTATTTTTTATTATACTTTAAGTTCTAGGGTACATTGTGCATAACGTGCAGGTTGTTACATATGTATACTTGTGCCATGTTGTGTGCTGCACCTATCAACTCGTCAGCACCCATCACTGTCTTTATATCAGGTATCTCCAATGCAATCTCATCCTCCCCCTCCCCATTTAGGCTCTGTGTGTGATGTTCCCCTTACCTGAGTCCAAAAGTGATCTCATTGTTCAGTTCCCACCTATGAGTGGAGAACATGCAGTATTTGGTTTTCTGTTCTTGCGATAGCTTGCTGGAGAATGAATGGTTTCCAGCTGCATCCATTGTCCCTACAAAGGACAAGAACTCATCCTTTTTTAGGTTGCACTAGTATTCCCATGGTGTATATGTGCCACATTTTTTTTAATCAGTCCTGTACTGATGGGACATTTGGGGTTGATTCGTACTTTGCTATTGTGAATAGTGCCGCATAAACATACGTGTGGCATGTGTCTTTAGTAGCAGCCTGAATTTAATAATCCCTTAGGGTTATACCAGTAATGGGATGGCTGGGTCATATGGTACTTCTAGTTCCTAGATCCTTGAGGAATCGCCATACTGTTTTCCATAATGGTTTGAACTAGTTTACAATCCCACCAACAGTGTAAAAGTGGTTCTATTTTCCACATCCTCCTCCAGTACTGTTGTTTCCTGACTTTTTAATGATTGCCATTCCTAACTGGTGTGGCATGGTATCTCGTTGTGGTTTTGATTTGCATTTCCTCTGATTGGCTGAGTGATGAATGAGGCATTTTTTCATAGTGTCTGTTGGCTGTATGAATTCCGTCTTTCTAATAGAGATGTTTGAATTGATTTCTCCATACACAACTTGTTGGTGTCTTAAATGCCTGAAAATTTCAATTGCTTTTTCTTTTTTCCTTCCTTCCTTCCTTCCTTCCTTCCTTCCTTCCTTCCTTCCTTCCTTCCTTCCTCCCTCCCTTCCTTCTTTCTTTCATTCTTTCCTTCCTTCCTTCCTTCCTTCCTTCCTTCCTTCCTTCCTTCCTTCCTTCTTTTCTTCCTTCCTTCCTTCCTTTTTTTGCTTTCTTCTTTCTTCTTCTTTCCTATTTTTTTTTGAGACAAGATCTGGCTCTATTGCCCAGTCTTTTGAGTAGCTGGAATTACAGGTGTGTGCCACCATGTCTAGTTAATTTTGTATTTTTTTGGTAGCAGTTTCGCCATGTTGCCCAGACTGGGCTCCAATTCGCAGGTGTGAGTCACCACACATAGCTGCTTTTCTTTAAAAGAATTTCTTTTCACATTCAATGTTTCTGGAGAGACTATTGAATAGATTTTAATGGTAAAATTGGTTATTTTAAAATTTGAATACAATATATTAAACTAACCTGAAATTAAAGACCTGAATTCCATTTCTATGTATCTAATGTCTTGTTATTTAAGATAATGCTGCTTTCTTTAATAGGTAAAAATACAAATCTCAGTAACTTAGCTCAATAGAGGTTTATTTTCTTCTTCATGTGAATTAAAAAATGGATATTTCTGTATTAGTAGCATAGCAGAACAGGTATCTATTCCACAGAGGAATTCAGATTCTCAGGCTAACAGAGATTGTTTCATCTTCACATGGATTCTAGAGGTCCCCATTATCAATGATTATCTTACAGAAAGAGGATGAAACAAGTCAACAACTCATATGAAAGACTGTCATCAGTCAGGTCTGGGAATGTTGAGTTCCTTGGCCACATATAACTAAGAAGGTATGTTTGAGATAAAACAAAATGAATTTCATACAAAAACTAGTTTTTCACTATGACAGTGTTATTGATAAATGTGCTGTATTTTGAGCTATATATGAGTTACATCAAGAGACACATACAAATTGATGCTGTTGGGGAAAAATAAGCAGTTAATTTGAGGAACAAGTACCTGACTTTAACTCTGCCAAAATTTAACCTTTCTAGATTTTTATTTTCTCACCTGTAAAATAAAGTTCTTAGCCACATCAGTTGATCTCACCACTGCTTGAATCTCAAATTTACTTGAGAATTAGATGCACTTTCCTAAAATTTAAAGTACATATATACACACATTACACATATTCACATATGGATTGCAGAAACTCTATGACACTAAATCTAATATTTGTAAATATAATACATTTATGTTGTTTTTAGAAATAACTTCAAGGTCTTCCATAGTAAATATCTTATATGTGTATTTCTGTAAATATATTTGGTGAGAAGGTGATATGATCTCGCTCTGGGTCCCCACCCAAATCTCACCTTGAATTGTAATAATCCTCAAGTGTTGTGGGATGGACCCACTGGGAAGGAATTAAATCATGGGGGCGGGTTTTTCCTCTGCGTTATTGTGGTCATGAATAAGTCTCATAAGATCTTATGGTTATACAAAGAGGACTTCCCCTACACAAGCTCTCTTGCCTGCTTCCAAGTAAGATGTGATTTTGCTCCTCATGTGCCTTCAGCCATGATTGTGAGGCCTCTCCAACCATGTGGAACTGTGAGTCAAAAAAACTCTTTTCTTTGTAAATTACCCAGTCTCCAGTATCTTTTTACTAGCAGTGTGAGAACAGACTAATACAGAAGGTATCTGCAGACATTGATGCATAATAAAAACATTAATGTTTTATTAATGGTTTCAAGAAAGAAAGAAAGAAAGAAAGGGAAAAGAACATGTCACTGTTTGGCTAGCCAACCTTGAGTAACTTTAACAATAATTCATTTTACAATTGCAGTATTAGTTCATTGCTATGTGAGGTTGATGTTTCTGATTTTCTGCCTAGAGAATTATTTTTGAAGAGTAATTGGGTAAGCAGTGTGAAGATAGATTGATCATGTTCTTTAAAAATATGATGGATTTTGGATATTGAGAATGTTTCCTTCTATAGATTTTTTTGTCTTGAATGGGGGACAGAAAAAATGTTTCTTTACCTTTAGTTTCTTTCCCCGAGTTGCTCATATATCACAGAACATAACATGGCATGAGAAAAATTGATTCTCTGGGTGTAAGTATTAAGGATGAAAACAATTCCATTAATTTTATCCATTACTCTTTTTCTGTCCTAACATTTGGACTAACTGGACAATGTCAGCTATTTTTGTGGTGATAAATAACTGGGCTATTATAGAACTAAGGTGTTTTTGGATCATTCACACTTGAATTATAGGATGAAAAATGTATAAGTTAAAGGCTTTTAAAATTTCTGTTTTCACTAAAATTTATGGTTAACCCATAGTTTCTACCTGTATTTGTGCCAATATCATAAACATTCTCTCTATTTTATTAATCGACAACCAGATGTATATATAACATTATCTATATAGTACATTCATTGTTAGACACATAAACACAACTTCTGATTTCTTGTCTCCCTGCTTAGTGGGATTAACTATTGTTTGGGAGTTATGGAAAAGTGAGACCTTAATAGACACACTGAATTGCCCAATACTGTGCTACTGCAGCTGCTTCTGTAGTAGTATCATATATTTTTGTGGTATAATACTATCTGAAGTCCAATTTATGCACTTTTAAAGTCAAAGTTATCATGTCATTTATTCGGTCACCCTTCAAGACCGCTCTCCCCACCCATAAAGTATTGCGAATTAAATTTTGGCTACCATATTCTTATTGGTCCTTTCTCAGACTTTAAGTTTTAAAATGCATTTTGGAAGCTAATGGTATGGACAATAACTTTGAAAGATTTACTTTTTGAGTTGCAAGTAAAAACTGACATCCTAATTCAAAGAACTTAGAAATATGTGTGCTCAGATAAGATGAGTTTTTCTGACTTTTCGAAACTACATAAAGAGTGCACAGCTAATAAGGAGGACTGAAAAAGAAAAGCTAGATGAAGAGACAGGAAAATAGATATTGTAATAATTTTGAAGACGATCCTTTAAAGGTGGTAATTCCAAAGTTGGTAAGCAATTGAACATCCCACAAAGCTTGCAGGTCTGAAAATGTAGAATGGCAAATCTATAATGTAAGAATGTTATCTTAGTCATTACCGTAGACAGAAAAAGGAGGTACATTTTAAATTGATTTGTTTTAATTGCAAAATTGACTAAGTGTGCTCTGAATTTATAATGATTACCTCTATCTACCTCAGACGGAATAGGCTCTGAATAGAAAACTAATTAGATTTTGAAAAAATAAAATCACGCATTTACACTTCAGGTATGGTTTAAAAGCTCACTCTGTTTATTTGTTCTAAACTACGTACTTCTCAGAATAGTTTCATACTTTCTGTGTCAGTGTTTCTCATTAAACAGCTAGATTAGATTCATAACAACTAAGATAAATTGAAGGTTACAAAGGTTACGAGAATAGTATAAAATAGGCAGTAAGTGGAGGAGACTGAACTAAATTTCATATTTCCTGGTAACCTTTCCTGACCTTGCCAAAAATATGCCTGTATACATTTGCTAGACAAGCTGAGGTGGGTAAAATCAAATCACCTTTTCTATGTATGTAACACATAACTGGTGGTAAAGCTCCATGCGGTCTTTAAAAAACTGCTCTGGGTAGTCCTCTCATAGCCATCTAGGACCATAAGGTAACATTGATAATGAAAACTGTCACCAAAGAGAATAAATTAGAAATATAATTTTTTTTTTATTTCCCCATAAAGACACAGTACCTACCTTGGGCTACTTATAGCCAGAAAATTCTGTAATATGTATACCACGTTTTAAAAGTCTTTCTTTTATAGAAACTGAAACTAATTCTACTTTGTAGACTGATACAGTCTGGATCTGTATCCCCACCCAAATCTCATGTTCAGTTGTAATCCTCAGTGTTGGAGGTGAGGTCTAGTGGGAAGTGACTGGCTCATGGAGGTGGATGCTTCATGATGGTTTAACACCCTTGCCTCAATGCTGTTCTCCTGACGGTGAATGAGTTCTCATGAGATCTGGTTGTTTAAAAGTGTGGCACTTCCACCCTCTCTTTTTTGCTCCTGCTCCTGCCATGTAAGATAAGTCTGCTTCCCCTTCACCTTCTGTCATGGTTGTGAGTTTCCCCAGAAGCTGACCGGATGCCGGTAGCATGTTTCCTCTACAGTCTGTGACACTGTGAGACAATTAAACCTCTTTTCTTTGTAAATTACCCAGTCTTAGGTATTTACAGAAGTGTGAGAACAAACTAATTCATACAACTTAAAAATGTAAACTATAATATGGAAATAAATATTTTTTTATTAATAAAGAGACAAGCCTATAGGACAGTGTAAGGTGCAACAATAATTAAATAGATGACCTTAACATATCTTAAAGTTTAAAAAAAGAGTAAATGTAACAAAAGGTAGAAAAAGACAAATAGGAGAAAGAAGATAGGAAAAGTCATAAGACATAAAAAACACCAAAAGTCATATGAAAAAATGTTCAACACCACTAAGCATCAGAGAAATGCCAATTAAAACCAGAGTGAAATTCCACCTCATCCAGTTAGAATGGCTATTATCAAAAATACAAAAGATGACAAGTGTTGTTGGGGATGTGGAGAAGAGAAAAAAACTCACATCCTGTTGGTGGGAATGTGAATTCATGCAGCCATTATAGAAAAAAGTATGGAGGTATCTCAAAGAAGTATTTAAAAAAAAGAACTACCATATGATCCAGCAATTTTGCTCTTAGGTGTATATCCAAAGGGAATGAAGTCAGTATGTCAAAGAGATATCTGCACTTTCAAGTCTATTGCAGCACTATTCGCATCAGCCAAGATATGAAATCAACCTAAGTATCCATCACACATTTTTTTGGTTTCTCTGTACATATTAAAGTTATGTTTACACTATACTGTGTCTATTAACTGTGCAATGACATTATGTCTAAAAAGAGTATATACCATAATTAGTTTACTTTATTGCTAAAAAGACATGTTAACAATCATCTGAGCCTCCAGTCAGTTTAATTTTTTTTTTTTTTTTTGTAGATGATCTGGCCTCTTGTTTATAGCTGATGATTGATCAGGGTTGTGGTTGCTGAAGGTTAGGGTAGCTGAGAGCCTGTGGCAATTTTTTAAAATCAGAGAGCAATGAGGTTTCCCATATTGATGGACTTTTCTTTCATGAAAATTCTCTGTAGCATGCAATGCTGTTTAACAGCATTTTACACAGAGTAGAACCTTTTTTAAATTAAAGCAAATCCTATCAAACTCTATCACTGCTTTATCAACTAAGAATATGTAACATTCTGTATCCTTTACTATCATTTCAACAATGTTCACAGCATCTTCACTAGGTGTAGATTGCATCTCAAGAAACCACTTGATTTGCTAATTCATAAGAAGCAACTCTTCATCTGTTTAAGTTTTTATTATCTTCATCTGTTTAAATTTTATTATCTTCAGCCTCCACTTCTAATTCTAGGTCTTTTGCTACTTCTAACACATGTACAGTTACTTTCCCCCACTGAAATCGTGAACCACACAAAGGCATTCATGAGGGTTGGGATCAGTTTTCCAATCTTCTATTAATATTGATATTTTGACCATCTGTAATAAATCATTAATGTTTTAAATGATATCTCAAATGACAAATATTTTCCAGCAGTTTTTCCATTTATTTTTGCCTAGGTCCATCAGAGGACTCATTGTCTGTGGCATATGATCCAGCAACCCTGTTACTAGGTATATATCCTTATATACGTTATGAAGAATATTTCATAAGTTTTAATACTTGAAAGTTTAAATTACTACTGGTAGTTCTATTTTAATTTTTTGAAGGACTTCCATACTATTTTCCATAACGACTGCAGAATGGGTGTTGTGTTAATAGACATGAAAACATTAATCTCCTTGTGCATCTCCATCAGAGCCTGTGGGTGACTAGGTTCATTGTCAATGAGAAGAAATATTTTGAAAGAAATATTTTTTCCTGAGCAGTAGGTCACAAATTGGGCTTAAAATATTCGGTACACCATGCTGTAAAACACATACTATCATCCAGGATTTGTTGTTTAATGTCTAGAGAACAGGCAGAGAAGACATAGCGTAATTTTTAAAGGACCTAGGATTTTCAGAATGGTAAATGTGCATTGACTTCAACTTAAAGTCAACTAGCCCCTAACAAGGCAGTTAGCCTATCTTTTGAAGCTTGAAAGCCAGCCATTCAAGTATTGACTTCTCTCCAGTTTTAAAAGTCTTAGAGGGCTTATTCTTCCATTAGAAGACTGTTTTATCTACATTGGAAATCTGATGTTTAGTGAAGCCATCTGCATCAATCACTTTAGTTAGATCTTCTGGATAACTTGCTGAAGTTTCTAAATCAGCACTTGCTTCTTTACCTTGCGCTTTATGTTAAGGAGATGGATTCTTTCCTTAAATCACATGAACCAACCTCTGCTACCTTCAAACTTTCCCTCTGCAACTTTCTCACTGCTCTTAACCTTCATGGAATTGAAGAGAGTTAGGGCCTTGCTTTAGATTAGGCTTTGGTGTAAGGGAATGTTGTGACTAGTTTTATCTTCTAGCCAGACACTAGTATCAGCAGTAAGGCTGTTTTTGCTTTCTCGTAATACATTTGTTCACTGGAGTAGCACTTAATTTTCTTCAGAAACTTCTTCTTTGCATTTATGACTCAGCTAACTGCTTGGCACAAGAGGTCTCTGTTGACTTTTAACATGCCTGCCTCACTAAGCTTGATCATTTCTAGGTTTTGATTTAAAGTGAAAGATGTGCAACTCTTCCTTTTGCTTGAACTCTTAGCCCGTTAGAGAGATAGAGTTATTAACTGGCCTAATTTTAATACTGTTGTAGAATAGGGAGAGAATAGGAAGGCCCAAGGGGAGGGAGCAAGATAGGAGAATGGCCAGTCAGTGGAGTACTCAGAACACACATGACATGTATCAATTAAATTTGCCATCTTACGTGGGCATGGTTGTTTGGTGCTCCGAAAACAATTTCACTAATAACATCAAAAATCACTGATTGCAGATCACTATGACAGATATAAGCATAATGAAAAGGTGTGAAATATTGCGACAATTAACAAAATGTGACAGAGACATGAACTTAGCACATGCTGTTGGAAAAATAGCAGCAATAGACTTGCTCCATGCAGGGTTGCCAGAGACCTTCAGTTGGTTAAATATATACATATATATAATATATATGTATATATTATATAAAATACAAATTTTATATAATTTATATATAATATATAAATTATATAAAATATATTACATATACAATTTAAATTTTATGTAATATATGAATATATAAAAACATATATTATGTATATTTTATTATATTATATTATATATTTTATTATATTTATTATTATTTATAAATTATATATATTTTATGATATTATATTATATATATTATATATAATATATAATCATATTGATTGATATATAGTATATAATTATATATAAGTATGTATGTATATAATTATATATAATATATAATCACAAATAAATATATATGTATATATTTCTGAAGCACAATAAAGTGAAGTGTAATAAAATAAGGTATGCCTGTGTATTGGTGGTTACCAGAAGCTGAGGTAGCTAGTGGGCAGGGGGCATAGGAGATGTTAGCCAAAGTATATATAATTTTAGTTAAATAGAAGGAATACATTTCAACAGATGTATTTTACAGCATGGTGACTATAATTAATGATAATATATTATCTTCTTGAAAAAATGTAAAGAGAGTTATGTGCTCTCATTATAAAAACGTTCTGTGCTCCATAGAAATGTTATGTGATCTCACCATAGAAAATAACTATGTAAGGTAATGAATTCACTAGTTGGCTATATCTAACCACTTCATAAAGCATATTATTTATTTATTTATTTAGAGACGGAGTCTTGCTCCATCGCCTAGGCTGGAGTGCAGTGGCGCCATCTTGGCTCATTGAAACCTCTGCCTCCCAGGTTCACGCCATTTTCATGCCTCAGCCTCCCAAGTAGCTGGGACTACAGGTGCCCATCACCACGCCCGGCTAATTTTTTTGTACTTTTTAGTAGAGATGGGGTTTCACCATGTTAGCCAGGATGGTCTTGATCTCCTAACCTCATGATCCGCTTGCCTTGACCTCCCAAAGTGATGGGATTACAGGCGTGAGCCACTGCAAAACAGCAGTCCCCAGCCTTTTTGTCACGAGGACTGGTTTGTGGAAGTCAAATTTTCCACGGATCAGGGGGTTGGTGGGAGAACAGTTTTGGGATGATTCAAGTGCATTACATTTATTGTGCACTTTATTTCTAATATGATTACATTGTAATATATAATGAAATAATTGTACAACTCATGACAATGTAAAATCTATGGGAGCCCTGAGTTTGTTTTCCTGCAACTAGATGGCCCCATCTGGTGGTGATGGGAGACAGTGACAGATTCTCATTAGATTCTTATTAGATTAGATTCTCATAATGAATCTAAATCGAGATTTGCATTAGATTATCATAAGAAGCTCACAATCTAGATCCCTTGCTTGCACAGTTCACAACAGGGTTCCCTCTCTTATGAGAATCTAATGTGCTGCTGATCTGGCAGGAGGCGGAGCTCAGGCGGTAATCCGAACAATGGGGAGTGGCTGGAAATACAGATGAAGCTTAGCTAGCTTGCCTGCCGCTCATCTCCTGCTGGGCTGTCCCATTCCTAACAGGCCGTGGACCGGTACTGGTTTGTGGCCTGGGTGTTGGGGATCCCTGTTTTAAAATATCATATTGTACACGTTAAAAACATGCAACATTATTTGTACATTTAATTTTTTATAAAATGAATGATAGGCAAAATTGTCAATTTAGCCTCAGCACTGTGCAGTAAAAATAGAACTATGATTTAAAACTTAGTTGTCTTGGTATTTATGACAGATATTTTTCAACAACAGAAATCTGTAAATGAAGCAATTAGAGTCTGACAACATCTCATATTTGAACCATGTAAAATCGCTCTCCTTATTATCATTGACTGATTCTAATGAAAATTTCTGATTGTGATTTGGTTTCCTAAATTGAATTTTTGACAACATAAGAAAATATGTTGGTTGGTATGACAATTATATTGCTTGCCATAAACTAGTATATTAATTGATCTGTTGGTATATATTTCAATTTTTGTGAGTTTCGTTAGTATGAGTCAGCCTGATTAAATACAATGAATACTGGAACACAGATAATTATGTGTATTTTCTAAGGTGACAGTTTTAGTAGTCAGACTCTGGGCTGTGTACCCTGGACCTCAACACCATGACTGATGAAGTCTGTTGGTAAAACTGATAGGATTTCTTCGGTCTAAACCCTTAAATAGCCTCTGGTCTGTTTCTGCCCTTTGCATCTTTCTTACTTATTAAGTAATTCTGAATTACTTGTTATGTTGGTATAGGATAGGTTAAAAGAGGTAATCATTCTAAAAGAGCCTAGTGTATGGATTGGCCTATAAAAGACACTCGTTAATGTTCCCTCAGCTTCTGCCAGCACTTAATACCTTAGAGACTATAGATGGAGCACTCCACTCTGCTGATTTCCTACATCTTCATGAGTTCAAAGACATTGTCATAATATTATTTTCTTGTTGTGAACAGAACACCTGTGTAATGGCTGCATATTGTAAAATGTCACATGGATGTTAGTTTTCTTCCATATAAATATGTAACATGTTCATTCCATTCACTATACTTTCACATAACAGCAATTAAAAATAAAACAATGTGGAGATGTCTAAATTGGATGATTCTTAAATTGCTTCCTTTATTAAAATACCAATGGAGTGTTTCAAATCATATGGTTAATTTTCTCTAATACTATACATTATGTGTGTGTGTGTGTGTGTGTGTGTGTGTGTGTGATGATATAACAAGGACCACAAAAGTCAACTCAGAATCAGTTTAGCCACAATTAGGCCATTTTCTATGTCCCACCAATAAGTATCAACTCTAGTTACAATAACCTTGCTCCTGGGTGCAATTTAAAATTCTTTGTCTCCTTATGTCTATTTTTATACTCTTCCTCATGTTGTTAAATGTTAATAATACCTGCTCTCTTTAAACATCTCTCTGTATGATGAAAATCACTATTCTTGGAATCTTAAGTTCATTGATCATGTCATGGCCTCCATAAATCATGTACATTTTACCACATTAAATTTGATGTCTAGGATGCACATAATCAAGATGAATGCTGCTGTCATAATTATAGCTTCAAACCTGTGATTCAATGGGCTGCCGTAATCATCTCTACCATAGATCACCCCATATATACTGATAATTTTATACAATTTGCTTAATCATTATGTTGAAAGTTACATCTCAGAAGTAAAATTCAGAAAGTCATTCGTTATAGAACAACCACTGTATAAGGTTCTCTATGCTTACTTCCACTTATATATTATGAATAATATGTTAAATATCACTCAGTGTAACTTTTAACACTGCATTGATAATATTTTATTACCAGGGACAACTTACATTATCACACATTTTATATTCCAGAGTAGATTTCACTTCTCTTCCTGCTATATTTTAAAAAATCAGCTATATCATCTCCTCAGAACTGTTATAAACTAGATTCATTAGTTTTGACCAATATATATCTCATATCTCTACAATGTCAGTATAAGAGTAAAAGATTGTTTTTATTTCAGAAACATACAAATATTTTCTTAACTACTTTGATAATTATGGCCATTTAGATATTTTATAAATGTTTAAATACATTTCTGCTTTTTAGAAAATATGGTCTCTTTACAATAAGTAATATGTGAAAGTAATGAAAACCTGTACTGATTAGAAATGTGGGGATACTCAAGTATAAATTCCATGAGGATGTGGACTATGCCTATCTGACCAGCAATATTTTCCTGGCATTCTCACAATGAATGAGAGGATGGATATATGGATACATTTGTCTCACAAAGCTCTTTGCAGTCTGACTAGATTAGCTGTAGAAAAAGTTACAGGGAAAATTTCATTTTCTACTTTCCGAAATCATAAAACACATTATCTAAATATGTTATCTTTAAATAATTGGTTTACAATGACAGTAGCAGTAGCAGTTGTATTAACACTATGGCGTATAGAGTAATTACTGTGAATCTTCTAAGTACTTTAATGTTTTAATTCATTTAGTACTAATGTTATTAATATCTCAAGTTTTTGAAAGAGGAAACTCAGGTACAGGAAGGTAAATTATCATACCCAAGGTTACCAAAATGACAGATTGTGAGGCAATTATACAGAATCCATATGCTTAACCATAACACTACACTACACCTCAAAAATCAAGTAAGGCAGTAGCAATAACACCAATTCCTGAATACCAACACAACAAGTAATTCAGAATATGCCCATTTAACACTTTTATCCATCTGATAATGTTAGTAAACAGTGATTTACAGCAACTCATATAAGGAAAAGACAATACCTTTCTTCCTTATTTTATGAGGCAGATGTTTACAAATTATTATTGTGAAAACTATAGATCCACAGTTTTCTTATATTAGCAAACTAACAAGTTTGCTAGGTATTGTGACTTTTAAATTCTCATATACATTCCACAAATTTGAAATGTAAGATTAAGATAATTGTTAAAAAGCTTATATGCCACCTAAAATGCTAATGACACATAATAGATTTGGGGGCAAAAAGCAAAAGAAAATTCTGGAAAAAATAGCTTTACAAAATTGCAAACTTGACTATTCAAAGTAATAACAGATAATGTTTTAGAGTAATTACTATTGAAAGTTCAGCTTACAATGAAACAAACACATTAATACAAAGAGCATGTGGTACCTCTTGGAAATATGTTTTAATATAGGAAAGAAAAGTGCTTTACAACTTTTTGTTTATTTATTATTGGGAATGTATGCTACAGAAACAATATAATAATTTTTCTCAATGTTTACAGAACCACTATGTGGGTGGAAAAAAATTTATTGTAGACATAAAAGATCTTACATCTAAATACCAATGAAAAAAACAGCACTATTTAAAACAATTGTTAGTTAAAACTATGGTCTTTCTTTGCAGTCAGTGTAGACAAAACTGTGTAAATTACTAGTCAAAATATCATGGCCACACGTTTCTTTAAATACCTGTTTGAATAAATGGATATATAACAATTTTTTTTTTTCTAATTTAGAATGTTCGCATGGTAGTGAAGCACATGTTCTTAAGAATGTCTGAGTTAGGAGAGGCAATTATAATAATTTCTTCATGATATTGATAATACGGTAAAGAAAACAATGCTTCAATTGGGCTTTTACAGTTGGTGTTTATCAATACATGTTCTATACCCTGAATGAACTAAAAACCTGAGTAAAGTAGAAATCATGGCCAAAATATACTGACCTTTAACATTAGTGAAAGTGAAACATTAGGTTATTTAATATGACCTAAGGTCCAATGTTTCAGTCTCTGAATTTAACTCCTCACCGTCAACAGATGATTTTCTTCACATATATGAAGATAATAACAGTGATGACATATTAACAAAAGTCTACATCCAAACACTAAATTAAAAAAAAGAAAAACCTTCAAAATCTGAAGTTAATTAAAATATACACTTTAAATCCATTTTTCAGTATTTATAGATTCTCCTTATAGCTGATGATAGAAACATGATTTTTCATTAGGTATCTGATGGAGTGCCAAAGTGATCTTTAGTGAGAATTTTCTCCATCACTTTTACCCACAGATTGATACACAAAAGTAGAAAAGTCTAGCAGCAACACAAATGGCTAGCTACCTTCCATTCTTGACTACATGTAATTTTAAGGTAATATTTCTTAAGATGTTAAACACAGGAGCAAAGACATAATTATGAAAACAATCCATGCTTCAAGCAATTTGTTATTTACTGAATATGAGTACACATACCTTGGAGAACATCTGACACAATGGCGTCTTTTGCACTATCCTGAAATAATTACTAATAAATTAAATATATTCTCTGTTGCATTTACTATTAGCATTACAAAACATTCCAAAATACCTAAAATTGATTATCTGAGTGCACAATAATTGTTCACCATTATTGAAATGTTAACATTGTAAAAAATTAGGTGCAGTGGCTCATGCCTATAATCCCGCCTACTCCAGAGACTGAGGGGGAGGATGACTTGAGCCCAGGATTTCAAGGCTTCAGTGAACTATGACTGCATCACTGCACTTTAGCCTGGAAAACAGAGTGAGACCCCCAACTCTTAAACACAAAAAGAAGAAAGAAAAAACAGTGGTATCTAATCAAGAAACTTCCATTAAATGTAAATATTATGGGGTAACTTAGTAACTCACTAAAAAGTTAAGTTACCTTGCAATAAATTCAATTATTTTAGTATCTTCTATTTTCATTTTAAAGTACTGGTCCAACTTTTAACACAGCCAGCCAGCCTATTTTTCTGAGTAAATGTGAGCCATAACTATAAGTCTCCATGGTGAAGAAGGAAAGAGCATGAACAAACTTCACCTAAAAATTTTATGTCTAGGATTAGTACTATGTATACGTTTGAGAGAAAATTTTATTCCAGATCGCTAAAATAATGGTTTGCCTTGTGTTGTGATGTGAGGTACCATTTTTAAGATATGGAGAATGGCACTCAGCACTGTTGGAGACTTGTTATGAGAGTCTTGGCCAGGGGCCCAGGGAGCCATGTTCTTGCCCTTCTCCTTTGATATATGGTCCCACAGGATGAGGCATTAACAAGGCAAAGGAGACTATAAATACCAAGCCTACCCTCTGTTTCTTCAAGGCCTCAAGCAAATAGAGATAACGGAAATCTAGTGTTTGCCAATCAAATAATCCTGAGTCTGTTTGAAGGCCTGCATCTAATTAATCCTTCCATCTGTCCTCCTGAGGGGCTCCTATGTTACCAGTCATTGGCCAGATGTACCACTTCTCCCAGGATGGGTATGGATCTTGAATATGTGGGTGAGACCTTTTGCAGAACGGGACAGAAGTGGAAATGAGAAGAGAAGAAAAAAAGGGCCTGGAGCCAAGCTCTCCCCATATCACCAGATTCCAGCAGAGAAATGCAAGAATTCTGAGAATTTGAAATTTTTAAATAGGTCTTGCAGGCTACGATTAAGCTGTATTTCTACATTTTTTGAGGACAGACACTTTATTAAACATTTTTTAGGTTAATAATTTTCAATTATTTAGAAATGTATTGTCTGAGCCTTATTTATTCTCATGTATATCTCCCGCCCACAACAGTGAGGACCTTGCAGTATTTAGACTTCATAAATGGTGGCTAATTTCCCTCAGAGTGCAAAACTGGAAGATGCCAAACCTTGATGAGGCTTAGCCTGGGAACCAACACTGCATAACTTCTGCCACATTCTATTAAAGCGTATCACAGAGCCAGCAGTGATTCAAGGCAAGGGGATTATACACTAATGCAAAAGTTATGATTCATCCGGGGGCACCAAAACTTTCCAGAACATACTTACGAAGATTAATGAGTAGATTAACTTGGTCAGAAAATTAATGTAGTCAAAACTTAAGGCATAATAATAGTTAGAAGCCCATATTAACTTCTTAATCATAAACTAAAACATATCTTAAATGAGGGGAGAGATTTTTCACTACGTTTTAAAGGCCAACAAGTAGTTAAATAAAGTTGGGTTTATTGATTTTTGCAGCAGGAAGAATGTCCTCCATGAGGAATCATGTTTCATCTCAGTAAGGTAATGTTAGGAAGGATTAATTATAGAATTTGGTCTTGTGTAATGTGATTTTATAGGGGCTTTAAATACAGACTGAATGTTGTCAGGAGCCAGGATAATGTTATCATTGGTATTTGTATTTGTTTCCTAGAGATGCTATAACAATGTACCATAAGGTCAGTGGCTTAAAACAAAATAAATTTATTCTCTCACAGTTTTGAAGGCTAGAAGTCTAAAATCAAGTTATAACAAAGACCATGCTCCTACTGAAACTCTTGGTAGCATATTTCTTTGCTTCTCCTTAGCTTCTGCAGTTAGCAATAAATAATTGGTATCCCTGGGCTTGTAGCTGTATCATTCAAACCTCTCCACTGCCCTCACGTGGTGTTCTCCCTGCTTATCTCTGTCCTCACAGGGCAGTTTCATCTTCTACTAAGACCACCAGCCATATTGGATTCAGAGCCCAGCCTACTCCAGTATGACTGCGTGTTTGATTATATATATGATGACCCTATTTCCAAATAAGGTCATATTCTGAGGTACTCGGGAACAGGTTTTCAGTATATCTACTGGGGCTACAATTAAACCCAAAACATTCAAGATTCAAGATTGGAGTTTGAACTGGCAAGGAGGGTTGATTATGATTTTTACTTTTCAAATTATGAGTTGGTGGGCTGGTGGCATATTCAGATGGTGATGTAATTAAGAAGTTGGATATGTGAAGTGAAGGTCTGGAAAAACATTAAACAGTTTTAAGAATGGATGAATTCACTAAAAGAGATTATGGATAGAGAAGAGAAAAGAAAAATCAATAGAAAACTTGAAAGAATGTCTGTTGTTAGGATTTAGAAGAAATAATGTGATATAAGTAAAAATACTTTCACTGTATACTAGATAGTGTATCCAGAATTTATTCCTTTTGGTGGGTTCTTGGTCTCCCTGACTTCAAGAATGAAGCCGCGGACCCTGGCGGTGAGAAAGTTCTTAACAATGGTGTGTCCGGATTTTGTTCCTTCAGATGTTCAGATGTGTCGGGAGTTTCTTACTTCCGGTGGGTTCATGGTCTCACTGACTTCAGGAGTGAAACCTCAGACCTTTGCAGTAAGTGTTAAAGCTGGCGCCTCGGGATTTGTTTGTTCCTCCTGGTGGGTTCGTGATCTCGCTGACTTCGGGAATGAAGCTGCAGACCTTTGGGGTGAGTGTTACAGCTCATAAAGGTAGTGCAGACCCAAAGAGTGAGCAGCAGCCAGATCTATTGTGAAGAGCGAAATAACAAAGGTTCCAAAGCATGGAACGGGACCGAACAGGTTGCCCCTGCTGGATCAGGTGGCCAGCGTTTATTCCCTTATTTGCCCCCGCCCACATCCTGCTGATTGGTCCATTTTACAGAGCCCTGAGTGGTCCATTTTACAGAGTGCTGATCGGTGTGTTTACAATCCTTTATTGGGTGTGTTTACAATCAGAGTGCTGATTGGTGTGATTTTACAGAGTGCTGATTGGTGCATTTATAATCCTTTAGCTAGACACAAAAGTTCTCCAAGTCCCCACCAGTCCCAGAAGCTCAGCTGGCCTCACCTCTCAATAGGATTATATTAGATAATAAAAGGTAGATGTGTACCAGTACTTGGGAATATAGTAAAGGAAAAATGAGATACTTTATCAGAAAGTTAGTTCCCTAATAACAGAAACTTTAAAACAATACCAAAATTGCTTCCTTTCAGTAAAGTTTCCAGATATCATGTAAGGCCCCTTGGATCTCAAGAGTCCATAATTCTATTAAGGATAGGGAGAAACTGGTGATGAGGAAGACAAAGTACGATTGTCACTGATGAGAGGTAGTTTACTGAAGCAAAACTTTGTGTATATTTTCCTAGTTATTAACAGCATGAATATTTTAAAGCAAAAACATGTAGCCAATAAAGAGAGAAAAAAATGATACAATCAATAAAAAGAGAAACAGAGTGAAAATACAAGAAATTAGGAAGATCACCGAGCAACTTATCTAGGTTAGGAAAAAATAGAATCAAAGCACAGTGTTCAACTTACATTTGGCATGGATAAAGTACATCTGTCTAAGAAAAGAATTTATAAACAGATTGTTGAACTTTTTATTTGTCATAGAAGATTTTTTTGGGGGGAGTTTGTAACAAAAGCAAAGTGAATTATGAGAGAGAAGGAAGGAATAAACTGGTTGGATGGACAGTTAGGTTGGCTCCCTCACTAAAACTCCTTCAAACTAAGAACAGCCTGAAAACCTAGCTGCAGGCCTCTGATTAAAAAAAAAAAAAAAAAAAAGAAAGAAAGAAAAGAAAAGAAAAGAAAAGAAAAGAAAAAAAGCCCATGTCCCTAAAGGGAAACTTCCATTCTGCCAGCCCAGATGAATAAATTACACTCCTTCTGGGGAATATGCTTCTCTCCCACTTGGGCGAACGTACCTTTGTCCTTTTTATTGTGCTTTGTCCTGATGGGTCCTTACTCTGCCCTCTCCCAATTGGTTCTTTACATCCCTCTGCAGTGGTGCATTTTGGTGCACTTTTCAGTCTGAGCCTACCCCATCTTAAGCCCATAAAAACCCTTGTGCTCAGCCTCATCGCTGGCAATCCTCTTTCAAGTCCCCGCTTGCTGCTGAGAGCTTTTCTGTAACTTAATAAATTCTAGTCTGCCTTATTCGCTCTCAGGTGTCCGTGTTCCTTATTCTTCTTGGTCATGGGATAAGAACCCAGAATTCACTGAACTGCTGGAGCAAAAGAGCTGTAATGCTCCCGTTTGCCAAGCTATGGGTGGCAGGAGTAAAAGGGCTGTAATATTCCCGTTTCACTGGCCAAACTATGGGAGTGAAGATGCTGCTGGGTGCTATTCCCTTCTACTCATCAAAGAGCGGGAGTGAAAATAGACTAAACAATAGGAACTACGTTACAAAGTGAGGGTGTTTTCACAGGATAAAGCTTCCTGAGTATAGTATTAAGTGAAGACATCTGTTGGAAATAAAGAATCTGGAGGTGGTATTTACGGATAGGGGAATAAAACCAGTGAAATTACTAAAAATGTGATGGGGCAACCAACAAAATCAAATAGAGTTTTGAGGCCATCCATTTAGAATAGTGCCTTTCTCTAAAATAAATGTGCAGAAGTTGCCATAGTGAATTAAATATAATATAGATTCTTAACTGGCATGGATAAAGTGCAAAGACCGATAGCACACAGGGAGAAAATTACTGGAAAGTGTTGCTCATGTAGTCCTTAGAAATAAGGAGCCAAGAGAATTTTTAACGCAAGTGAGATGTTAAAAGCACAAAGTCAGAGAAGTGGCTCGGTAGTTCTTGAATGACAATATTTCAGGAAATTATAATCTGCTTGGTAGCATTAGCCTATTTAAATATTTTTTTTTAAATTCAGAGGGTTAAGTTGATATTTATTGAAAATAGTGTTTGTATTTAATAGCACACTGAAAACCTCAAATAATTAATTCCTTACATAGAAACTAATAAATTACATTTAAGACAGTATTTCAAGTACTTGGTGGAACTTATTAAATTGTTTTAAATTAGGAACATGGCTATGCCATTAGGGAAATAAAATATTCATTGTTATAATGAGTTGAAAACCAAGATTAGTATTATTTTAAAATACTAGCAATGTACCTCTATTTACTCAGACAAAACTGAACCAATTCATTA
Source organism: Rhinopithecus bieti (assembly GCF_001698545.2). NCBI lineage: Eukaryota > Metazoa > Chordata > Mammalia > Primates > Cercopithecidae > Rhinopithecus > Rhinopithecus bieti. The sequence goes on along the minus strand of NW_016810891.1, from coordinate 325,460 downwards.
AACTTTATTTATATTCTTGGTTAATAAATAGGAACGGTATACATTTCAAATAATTGATGAATAGCAATGTTTAGGTTTTTTTCTCTAGAGAATTTACTTAGAAATGAAGAAAATACATGTAAATTGTGCAAAACCCAAAGCATATGTCAGGCAAAAATTACCTTATGTTTTTTGAAATAAACAATGTATAATTACTTGATGGTCAATTCAATGTGATCAAAGTGTATTGGTCAGCTTCATGTGACAGAAACTACAGAGTGTTTGCAATTAATCACACAGAAGTTCTGTTTCTTTCACTTTCTAGTTATGTAACTGTGGGCATTATTTAAGCTTTCTGAAGTTCAGTGTCTTTCTCTCTAAAATAATAACTATTTATTTCTTAGAGCTGTTGAGATGATTAAATTTGTTCATGTAGTGAATATATGAAAATGTCAAATATTGTATTTTTTACATTGCAGGTAATTAAAAAGTTATTCAATTTCTTTCTTTCTTTCTCTCATTTGTCCAAAACACTTAATATTCTTTCCCCTTTCTTTAGAGCAAAAGTTGAACAACCAGACAAAGTCTGTGGAGCTGCACAGCTCCCTGGTGTCATGCTTCACATTGTTTAAATGAAAATAGAACTTGCTTGGGCAAAGTGTACTGAAAATGTTGACACTCTTGATTAAGAGAGAGATGAGGATAAATAAAAATAATATGAGTCTTTGCAGGTGATGTCCATGTCCACAAATAATTTTAAGTAGAAATGAATGAAATCCATTGTGGTGTCAAGTAGTTCCTTTCTTTTTTAGTTAAACAAGAAAGAATACTTACCATACCTGAATATTGGCACCAGAAGCATTAGCTTAATGGCTCTAGCCGCAAGGCTATTGCTGGAAAAAAATGGGCTAGTTCTGAATTTTACGTCTATAACCCCTTTATAGTGCTTTTCTTAAAACTGAGTGATGACATTTTTTGAGTAGATTTTCTAAGGCTAGCATCCTTAACTACTCAAAGGCAACTAATCGTCAAACCCTTTGAAACTTAAAAAAGGCTCAAAGATTCAAACCTCATGCACCCCTGTCTATCAAGCCTCTAAACTAGCTCTAACTTGTGTTTCAGAAATATGATCATTTGATGATCCTAAAGACCAACTGGGAAAAGAATGAGGACAAGGGAAATACTCCATCAGTATAGATATCCCTCTCGTTTCTCAGTTTATAATCCAGTACACTTCCAGAATTAGAATATCAGGAATTGAAGATGTTTAGTATATATTTATAAAAAAGTCAATGCCATTTCTGTCCTCATTGATGTTAACTTAGATGTTGTTTATTCTTAACAAAATGAAAGCTTCTTAGAATGCAGGCATTTGTCTTAAATGTGGTTTTCATATATAAAGTGTTTGAATGTTTTTGAATTAGCTAGTGTTGTGAATAACATAACAATTAATTCTTGATAAATTTGCTTAAATAGTAACATTTTCCCTAGCTATTTAGATTATGAATGCCTACCTAACAAAATGGGCAGAGATCCTGTTTAATTTCTAGTTATAACTATTCCTATACTCAAAATATGAATTTAAATTTATTTCCTAAATAATTTTCTGAATGAGTGTGTAAAGATCACAAGCATAACTTTTACATAACATGAAGTTGCAAATCTACAAAAATTGCAGATATATAATACCCGATTATCTTGTTAACATGTACTCTTCTGAATTTATTTAAACTTTCAATTTTCTTTGATAAATTAAACTGTGCTTAAAGCAGTTCCCTAGGCTAGATTGCTTTTAGACCATTTGCTTCTGTGAACTGGAAACCATTAACTAATTTCTGGTTTGGCCTTCACCTCATCCCATATTTCTGTTCCTTATCACCATTATTCTAATCACCAGACTGACTAGTTTATATAAAATTTCTATTTGACAACAGAGAAAAGGTGATTTGTCTCTCAGACTTACTCTCCTGCTAGCATTAGATGAAGTTTTTAATTTTCTTTTCTATATTCTAGGAGTCTTCTTCTCGGACACTCAAAAAAAAAAAAAAAAAAAAAAAGAAAAAAAAGAAAAGAAAAGAAAAAAGATTCTAGGGAATC
>NW_016810891.1:306225-320704 GCF_001698545.2 Rhinopithecus bieti | reverse complement strand
AAAAAAAAAAAAAAAAAAAAGAAAAAAAAAGAAAGAAAAGAAAAGAAAAAAGTTTCTAGGGAATCAGTGGAGTTCAGGAGAACCAGATGAGGAAAACGTTGGGGTGTTTTCACAAAAATTGGATGTTATAATCAGTACCCTGCATCCAGATAAATAATAATTGTGCATTTTATTCAATAGATACAATTGGCATGCATAGAATATTACATGTTTTCAAAACTTTTAATCTCAAATATTACATTAAGCTTTGTGCATATTTCATCAAAACTAGGAATCCTATTATACAGGCAAGCTATAGTTTTTATATTTACATCTTGCGTAGTCTTTAAATTATTACTACTACTTTTATGGAGTAAAAGTAATAGTGACATTCCACGTAAATTTATGGAGTGAAGGTAATATGGATGTTTCCATGTATTTTTAGAAAACTTTACTGTAAATTCAGTTATCTCTACGCATATTTACCTAAGATTCACTCTCTCTTCTGCCAACTGTCAGGTTTAACAGTAACTTGTGTATTTTTCTGTAATAGCATCAATCACATTGCACTTTAATTGTCTATCTTCCCCAGTAAGATGTAAGATTCTTGAGAGCGAAAGATAGGTCTTGTTCACCTTTATATCTTTAGTAACTAACACAGTACCTGGACAATATTCTTAAGTTTCTTGAGTAGATAAGTTAATAAAATAAAATAATAATGTTTAGGAAACTTTTCTACTAAATCTAATTTGACTTGGATCTTTCAGTCATTTAGTTAATAATATTTTGATGAACAAAAGCACCTTATTTCATAGGTGCTCTTGATCTGAAAATTCTCTGCTTATACATATGTTTTACTTTCTATTTTAATTGAATTTGGTTTTACCTTTTATAAGTTTATATAATTCAAATGTTTTGACTCTCAAAAATGTTTGAACTTAGCTATCTGTTGTTCAAGCTCATTTAATGTTCCAAATTGCAAGATTTCAGTAAGAGTTCTGCAAATTAAGCAGTGGTAACCAATTATTTGAATTAAATGGAAAGTGAGAATGCATCATTTACTCTTGGACCTCCATTAGGTCTTGGCCCCCTGTTTCTAATAGAGTGGGAAGAATGTGTAAAATGCTGAAGATGGAGGAGGTAGATGCCAAATGCTACAATTAGTCCTCAAAACAGCTTACTAATTGAGAATTAAAATCTCTTTCTCTCTCAATTCTAAGCTACTTACTATATGCCTCCACAGTATATTCTGAGCTACTGTTAAATAGGGTAGTAATTGCCGTTACTGTAGTGGAAAGAAAAGTAGTAACATCAATAAGTGCTCAATCATCTTCAATATTTAATGCATATCATTATATTTCATATTTCAAATATTATTGTGCAGTTATGCAACCCCTTGTCTACATACTCAGGTCTGTAATAGTGTAAATCTCATGGATGACCTCAATATATCCACAGAGAAGGTTGTCTCCCACTTGACTTGTATATTTGTTTCCTATTGCTGCTGTAAAAATGTACCATAGACTTAGTGGCTTAAAACAACACACAATTTTTCTCTGACAGTTCTGGAGGTCGTAAGTCTAAGGAGATAATAGGGCCGCATTCCTTCTAAGGGCTTCACAGGAGAATCTATTCCCTTCTAAGAGTAAAGGAGAAGGTACACATTTTGATAAAGAAAACCATAAAACCAATAGCTAGGATAGTTGTGAGAAATTGAACACTTTCCCATTAAGATGGAGAAAAGGCAATAAATTATTCTCTCATAATTTTATTCAACATCCTATTGGAAGCCACGGCTAGTGAAACTAAGAAAATGAAACAAATGCTATTCAGGTTATGAAGACAGAAATAAATTTCCATTAACAAATTCCATTACTGCCTATGCAGAATATCCCAAAGAATTAAAAAAGTAGTTCTCACTAAGAATTTAGTACTGCAAATGCAAGACATGTTAATATAGAGAAGCCAGTTCCTCCCAAGTATACCAGTCGTTAATCAAATTTGAAATTAAAAACATACCATTTACAAGAGCACCCAGAAAAATGAATTACTTAGCTATAAATCTAACAAAACACACACAAAATTTGTATCCAAAAAAAGTTAAAACATTAATAAATAAAAATAATCTAAGAAGTTCTAACTAAATGGGAAGGCATTCCACCTTCATGGATCAGAGACTCATTATTATTGTTTAATTTTTTTCGAGATGGAGTCTTGCTCTGTCACCCAGGCTGGAGTGTAGTGGACTGATCTAGGCTCACTGAAACCTCTGCCTGCTGGGTTCAAGCAATTCTCCTGCCTCAGCCTCCTGAGCAGCTGGGATTACAGGTGCCTGCCATCACACCCGACTAATTTTTTTGTTGTTGTTGTTGTTGTATTTTTAGTAGACACAGAGTTTTTCTATTTTGACCAGGCTGGTCTTGAATGCCTGATCTCAGGTGATCCAACCTCAGGTGATCTACCCACCTCGGCCTCCCAAAGTTCTGGCATTACAGGCATGAGCCACCATGCCCAGTAGACTCAATATTTTCAAGATGTTGACATCGTTTGGATATTTGTCCCCATCCAAATTTCATGTTGGAATCCCCATGTTGGAGGTGGGGTGAGGTTTGGCGGGAAGTTTTTGGATCATGGAGGTGGATCCCTCATGGCTTGGTGTTGTCTTCATGATAGTGAGTTTTCCTGAGATCTGTAAAAATGTGTGGTCTCTCTCTCTCTCTATCTCTCTGTCTGTCTCTCTCTTGCTCTCTCTCTTTCTCACTCCTGCTTTAGCTATGTGACGTGTCAGCTCCCCTTCTGCCTTCTGCCATGATTGTAAGCTTCCTGATGCCTCATCAGAAGCCAAGCAGATGCCCAGCGTCATGCTTCCTGTGCAGCCTGCAGAACCACGAGCCAATTAAACTTTTCCTTATTAACTACCCTGTCTCGAGTATTTCTTTATAGTAATGCAAGAATGACTAATACAGATGTCAAGTCTTCCCAATTTGATCCTGAAAGTCGAAGTCCTTAGTTGGTCTCTTTAGGAAGGATTCTGTTTACATACACAGATCCATATCCTATGAAAGCTTTACTTACCTCAAGTTAATAATTATTTTACCAAAATTAGCCTTTGTTTTCTTTTACATCTTCTTATAAGTGAAATCAGTAATTGCTATCTCTGCACACAGTTCAGAGCCTGGATCTGTTCTCCTACTCACAAACATTTCCCAAATTCGGAGTAATTTTCAGTTGATCAGGACATCTTTCAGAGCAGCAGGTGATGGCAATGGGGAAAGGAACAGGCAAAGGCACTAAAGCCCAAGATGGACATACATTCTCTCAGTAAAGGATTCCGTGTGTTGATACCACCAATGCATACTGTCAGTATGCTTATTGTATTAGTAATCTATGTTATTTCTTGGAAACAAAACACATAAACATATCTTACAAAGAATATAATTTCTGTGTTGGTTAAGACTAAATAAATCCTGAAGATTCAAATAATATCTCAACAGTCTTGTGGTTATTAATTTGAATGACTTCCTTCCTCTGGAATCAATAGGTGCTGTTACTATGCAGAATAGTGATTGGTTTCTCACCCTGTTCAAGGGCTACATGAATAAGGCTGCCTTACTACTCAGTAGCTGCTTCTTGATTACTAAGAAACTCCTATTTTAGTAAAAACTTAATAAATTATTTCTGTGTGCCTTCCGTTTTCTAAATCATTATCTGTTGTAAAACAGTGGTGATTGTACTGCCAGTTTATTATTTTCATTGTCATCATCATTAGCAGGCAAAGATTAATCAATTATTTATAAGAAAAATGCCTAAATTAAAGACCATAATAATGACCTGAGTTTGCTTTTCTTTGAAGGTGTAAATATTGCATTTTTGCTTATGTTTTAAAATTTAAACACCCAGATGGATTCTAAAAGGAATCAGAGCAGAATGGAAAATCATGTTACTCTTTAGATGCAATATTTCCATAAATCCTCATTTTGCATTAAATTTCCTGGAAATATATTACATTATTCATTAGTATTGATTGATTATCAACTACCACTTGTATATCAGCTTTATATGTTTACTGGTTCAGATTTTTTCCACTCAGTTTAAAATAAGCAGTAAATATTTTGGAACAAACCTCAATAATATTAATTGATATTAAAATGCTTTAATGAGTTCATCCAGCATGTAAATTGCTTTTGGTTTTGTCACATGGAGTGATCACTATTCTTTTTCCTATATAACATTCCCAACAATGAATACAAATATATTTATACATGTCTTATGAAACTGCCTTTGCAAAAATTATAACAGCAAGCAAATTAAAAGTGAAAGGGATCTGTTCTAACCAACTCCATCTTGCTTCTCATCCCCAAGCTCCCCTTGCTCATTTCTGGGCATAGGCAGAACTAACTTTGGGAGGAATTTAGTTTATATTTTAAATGATAATAGCCCTTCCCTAAAACAAAACCAGATGACAGGGGCCTGAATTCTGCTAAGATGTAGGGTTAGTTAAATCTTATCAGTCATTACTCAGGAAATCACAATAGTTGTAATCTCCCCAATTCACTATTGTAGAACCTACAAATGCCCTTTTGAGATGTCCTTTCAGGGTCTTATATTTCTGACCACCTAATGGCCCCTCTCAAACCCATCACTCTTGGCTCAACTGATCCTGTGACCCTCACCTAGAAGCATACTCACTACATAAGGACCACTTTCTATATCCCTATGCTTGCATCCCCAACCAATCAGTAGCATCCATTCCCTTGTCTCCAAAACTATCCTTGAAAAACTCTAGCCTCTGAGGTTCGGGGAGACTGATTTGAGAAATCACTTCATCTCCCATGTCATGTGGCCTCTCTAATGCTGATTAAACTCTATTTACTGCAATGCCACGGTCTCACTTAATTGATTTTGTCTGTGCAGTGGGCAAGAATAACCCATTGGGTAGTTACACTTAGATTATACTATTAAAACAAGACTGAAGACAAAATCCTGTGCTACATTCTCAAAATGTTTCTATACTAACCCATTACATACCTACCTACTTGTATTATACTCTATCAGTAGGCTCAGCTACTTTATATCCATGGATATTGTCATAACCTCCCTGAGGAAATGGTGCTTAAATCTGGACAATTTCCACCAACTACCTGTACTACTCTAGTACTTGGAATATATTAATCTCCTATACCTTGCCATATATAGAAAATATTTTTCACTTTTTATTTTTTTGAATCAGTTTAAAACTTTTCCTAAGGCAAACAACTAAAATTGTAATTAATTAAATATAATATTAATATCAAGGAAAAAATTCACTCAAACATGTAGTTCATATAACGTCTCAATAATAATTATATTATTTAACTTTAAAGCATCTCCTCTGAGGCAGAGTTTTGGCCCCATGGCCTTTACCATCTGATGTCATGCCTATAAATACGTTGTGTTACAAGCAAAATGGACTTTGCAGATTAGTAGCAATTAAGATTAGGGTATAATTCTGTATTATAGAGGTAGGCCAAATATAATCATATAAACTCTTACAAAACTTTCTTTGTCTGGATGCAGGAAATATGTGACAGAATGAAAAGACAAATTTAGAAAATGAGAAGAATGTGATGTGCTCTTACTGTTCTAAAGATGAAAGAGCCTGGCCGGGTGCGGTGGCTCAAGTCTGTAATGCCAGCACTTTGGGAGGCCGAGGCGGTCACATCACCTAAGTTCAGGAGTTCAAGACCAGCTTGGCCAATGTGGTGAAACGCGTTCTCTACAAAAATTAGCTGGACATGATAGCGGGTGAATGCAGTCCAAGCTTGCACCTCTGAGGTGGAGGTCATAGAGATTCGAGATTGCACCATTGCACTACAGCCTGGGCTGCAAAAGAGCGAGACTCTGTTTCATTAAAATAAATAAATAAAACCCATCACATAAATACATAATCCCAGGAACTTCAGTCCCTGGAACCACAAGTTACTGAATTCTTCCAACAATCCTAATGAGCTTAGAAGTAATTTCTTTGAGCCTCTAGATTTGGTATTTAATTGTTTATATAAATTTGCTGATTTATTACATAGCAATAGAAAACTGTGTACTCCCAAATAATTAAGTAAAGATTGTGTCCATAAATTATGCTCTTTAGTTTATAGTTTTCTAAATTATCCAGAATAGCAAATTAATCAACAAAAGGTAAATTATTTCACCATAAGATAGTTTAAACAAAAATACATATTTTATTATGTTAATTTATATGTACACACAAATACATATATTAGTCATATAATCAGTGATAAATTATTGGTTAGACTACTTAAGAATGAGTGTAAACGCAAATTTCTTCACTTTTCAAGCCTTGTCTAATTTGAGTGTAGAGGAAATATTCTGCTTTAGGGATGATGAATAACTAATCATCAAACAAGATATTTTTGCTCAGTGAAACAATCTATGTGCTATCCATCTTCCAGGAGGCAAGAGAAATAGTGTTTTCTTTCTATTTCTCCACTTGCTACCATTACCATCCCACTAGAAAGAAAGAAGTCAACAGGTATGGGAGCTGGTCTGGAACTGCAGGCAACAAAAAGGGTCAAAATGTCTTTTTGTGAGGCTAGAGCACTATGGTAGCAGATAGACAAGGCACGACATTGTATTTCAGTTTCTTCTAGAAGTGCAAGACGGGTTAAATAACAAAAATCTTTAAATTGCATTTACTGTATTAGTAATTTGAAGAAGAAAAACTGTAAGATAGTCTCAAGAGTCAGTGGTAAATTATTTCATGAAATTCAATGATCATTCATGCTTTTTACAAAAATGCTCTTATTAAGATGGGAATACAGTAGTTCAATGACAGGTAAAACATTCCACAAACCAAATAGAATTCTGGAAAAAGACTAATCTCGCATAGGTGGTCTGAGAATTTGAAGCTATCATTGTTGATATCTACTAATGCTGGCTGAAAGCTGGAATCTGGAAATTTGGGCTGGGCGGAGACTGAAGGCAATTGCTTGGGGATGGAGCACAAGCAGAACTTTTGGCAGTACCATAGAATGCAATGGCAAAATTAAACATCACTGCCATCTGCATATATTTGAATTATCCTTCAAGACAGATCCTGAATCCCATAGCTATGCTGGGCAAGAGGCTTAAGAACAAAAGTGAAAACCACAGAGAAGCCCACTAGGATTTCGGTCTTGTGCTTAGAAGACAAATGCCTATGCAAGAGAAAGTCTAGAAGATAACATGTGAAGGATTAAAGTCCTCGAGAGAATGCCAAATTGGTACTGAAAATTCTTTTTTTTCTACACTTTTGAGGAGTTTTCCTGTTTCAGCAGGCTTGGTGTCTGGTTGGGTACCACTCCTGGGAAACAGAGAAATCAGCTAAATTTTAGTAGCTGAAAGTTAGGGATGGAAATATCAAATTGGACACTTGAGGAATCTCAAGAGTACAAATTAAAGATATTTGTTATCTTTTCAACCCATGTCAGGCTAAGCCAAAACTTCTAAAAAGCAGCGTACATATTTTCACTCTTTCAACATTGAGACATGCGAAAGTCACAGTGAAAAGTATATGGAAGTCCATTCATGAGAAACAAGGGCGAAGTAGAGGTGGACTTGTTCTTCCCACAACTGCAATCCAGGTTGAACTTAGGTGTCTGTGATTGCCTGCACTCTATCTGCTTAAGAAGTAAACCTTCACTAGCAGGAGATAATGTCTCAAATCTCTAGGTTTTGGTAAACACACAAAAATTATTGAATTAAAAACGTGTTATGAAAATAGATAGGGCTGTATAAGAGAATAAAGAGACAATAAAGGCAGAAACATAAGTAACCCAAATTTTGAAATTAGCAAATAAGAACACTGAATTATTTGTGATTATTATCACTGGGAAAATATTTTTTAAAACATGTAGAAAGTAATGAAAATATGGAGAACTTTTGCTGATAATTTGAATAAAAATAGGATCATATAGAAATTCTAGAACTCAAAAGCACACATCTAAATCGAAAAGCCAATAACTATATTGTTTAGCAGCAGACTGAACATAGAAATCAGAATTAGTGAAAGGAGGGTAGGTTATTAGAAATGTCCAAACTAAGTCTAATATTCTTTTCAAAATGAGAGAAAATTGGCCGGGCGCCATGGCTCATGCCTGTAATCTCAGCACTTTGGGAGACAGAGGCGGGCAGATCACTTGAGGTCAGGAGTTGTAGACCAGCCTGGCCAAAATGGCAAAACCCTGTGTCTACTAAAAATACAAAAACAGTAGACGGGTGTGGTGGTGGGTGCTTGTAATCCCAGCTACTCGGAAGGCTGAGGCAAAAAAAGTCACTTGAATCTGTGAGGCAGAGGTTGCAGTGAGCCAAGATCAGGCCACTGCACTCCATCTTAGGCAATAAAGTGAGATGATCAACTCCCTTTGTCAACTATAATCAAATAAAATGCTATAACATTAAAAATAAAGTAAAAGTATAAATTTTCTAAAACAGAATATAAAACCTGTATTGCCTGTAGATTATGTCATTGGTGATAGAGTAAAGTCTAAGAATCCACAAAGAATTTATTTAAAATAACAAGACAGATATAAAAGTCAAAATAATAATGCATTATTAACAAGTAAAATCAACGTATTTTAAAATTTTTCTCTACTTATTGAGCAATATACTTAAGAATACATTTTACAGAAGATGAAAAAGTACCATAACTAGAAATTTACACAATTTTTTTGAAGAGGTTAAAGGAGGCTTAAATTAATTAGAAATATGTTTTATTTACTCATGAAATATGGAAATCAATTTAAATTTAATATTTAAATTTGCAAGAATATTAGCTTTTTACAATTATTCTATTGATATAATCCAATTTCAATCAAATTAATAAAGAATTTTATGGGCTCTAAAAATCTGATTATATACATGTTTAATGATGAACAACGGTTCAGATAGCTAATACTTTCTGTTTTTTGGGTTTTATCACACTGTGAAGAATGTAAAGCTAGATTTGATTACCAATAAAAAATAACATTTGATATATTAATATCATATATTTGCAAGTAGCTGGGGAAAAGAGGAGTACCTTGGTAAGAACTCTGTGGTTTTGAAGCTTTAAATTACGTGTTTGAAATTATCGTTTAGCTTTATTTTGAGGATATCTTCTAGATCTGATTGCATTCATGATGAAGGATTGAAATCTGAATACTTACACCTTTTTGTAGTGGTAGTTTCGTTGATTAAATTATGCAAAATCACTGGTTTTGTGTTTCTATAAACTTGCAGAACTTTTTCATTAATCCAGTCGACATTTTCTTTTCCAATATCAATATATTACTTTTAGCATTTCAGTTTTAGCTTTAGAAAATAATATAGTCCATCTAGACTCCAAATGTATTAGCATTTCATGTTTGGGATAATTATATTTAAAGCCAAATCACTTTAATATTTAACCAATTGCAATTAATCTCTTAAATGTTGTCTACAGTCAGTAGCAGAAACGGAAAATACGTGAGATCAAACTGAAAATCACAGAAAATCTAATTGAGATCTTTTCCTTGAGCCAATACCAAATTAATGCTCTCTCAACCTTTTATAAGTAAAATGCAATATTCTGTGGAACAGTGTAATTAAACAGCAGAGCAGATGGTTGCAGAGGGGATAAACATTAATCCTTAACCACTTGTTGAGTTATGAGCTGCGGTTTCAATTTTGCAAGATGTGTTATTATGGACTACCTAATTCACTAATGGGAATACTTCAGCTTCCTCTGAAGCCAAATAAGGGATTGAAAGTATACTGTTAGCTTATCTTATCTATAAAGTTTAGTGTAATTAAAAATATTATATTAAATGTTCATAAATTATATCTCATGTAGCCATATATATATCATCATAGGCTATCCAAAGGGCGTAGCTGATTAGTTTACTCTATGTTTTAAAACTTTTAGATGTGTATCCATTCAATTACAGCAGAGTTTCTGCACATTGGCACTCCGGACATTTGGGGTCAGATAGTATTTGCTCTGGGACTATTTTGCTCAGCATGATAACACTGTTTAGTGACATCTTTGGTTCTATTGCTATATCCATTAGCAGCTCCAACCTCAAGTTGTGACAATCAAATTGTCTCCAGGCATTACCAAATGTTCCCTGGTGGGCAAAATTCCTCCCAATTGAGAATTATTTAACTACAGTATAAAGTTGAAATTATTAAGCAGAATATGAAGGCCTGTGGTGGCTTTATATATTATCATTCTTTTTCCCTGCCTTTTGCTGGGAAAATATCAATTCCTTTCTGTTTTTTTGCATTCACCCTGTGATTTTCAAACTCTGTGTGTTTAATTCTGTTCTCCCTTCTATCTAATCCATCTTTGTGACCCCTTCACCTAGCAATGGGATTAGCATCTTTTAGAATTTGACTTAAAAGTAACCTCTAAAAAAAGTTTTCCTAATGCACCAAAGATGAGTTAAGTGCTTTGCTTTGGGGATTATTTACTTCCTTGAGTCTATCTCTGACTTTGCACTTACCACATTGCAAGCAAGAGTTACCAGAGAAAAGTGTCACAAGGTCATTTAACAAAAACATCTAACTCTATAGACAAATTCTGGCTGTTATTCAAATAAAGAATTGTGGAAGCAAAGGAGAAAGATGCTTTACTAGCAATATTAATTTTAGTGTTAAATTATCATCTGTCTGTCTATATCATCTATCTATCTATCTATCTATCTATCTATCTATCTATCTATCTATCTATCTATCTATTTTTTTAGTGTAGTTGCCTCCAGTCAAAGAAGGTGATGGTGATGCTATATACTCATACACTGATGCACTCATGTATACCATGAGTACATTCATACACTCATGCACACCCATCCAATGCACCAAGTCATGGGACTGGACCTTGGACACATATGAGGATTTGCACTCATCCCAAAGGTAGTCCTATGCCCCAAGAAATTTGCCATTAAATAGCAAATACTAACACCATGACAGGTAAGGAAAGAGATTGCATAAAAGAAAATACATTTTTTAAAAAAATGGTCTCCACATTTTAAATTTGCTTTTGGCACCACAAATTATGTAGATGGATCTACTTCTGGATGTAAGGAAAGTTTCACTTCTGTTCAATTAAAAAAATCAGACCACCATGACAACTTAAATTTTATCATTTTAAATTTACTTAATAGCACCAGATTTCTTATTTTAAGTCTTTGAACTCAGAATCCAGACTTTGAAGGTTATTTTCTATATGAGCAGGTAATAGCATCGTAATATATGATACTATTAAAATTCAATATTGTCTTCAATTTTTAGCAGACAATATCAAAATGAATGAACTAAAATTGTATGAATGTATATCAATGAATCAATAAAAAATATTGATTTGAAATGTTGTCTTTAAAATTTTTATAGCTCGATTTAATTTATTGTGACCTTATGGAGCCCATGTTTTATTGTCAGCATTGCAAAGATTCAACTCATTAAAACACTCATTTTCATTAGTAAGTTACAAAATGTAATATAAAATGAGGATATGTAATCTCACAATTGGTAGACAGCTATTAAGACTACATAAAATTAACATCATTACATGAAAATCAGACAGAAAAGTGAAAATGTCAAAGAAATGACTTTTAAAACACTTATAATAACATTGTATGATTATTTCACATTTTATTAGTTCAAATTAAGGCATTTTACTTTTTAAAATCTGTCATTAGTCTTGTATTTGCAAAGCCAATTATGCACACAAAATTAGGTAGCTAATAGGGACTAAAAATTATCTTCTTGCTTCCAGTTATAAGAAAATTATAGCATACAGTATCTGTCATTTTTTGATTGGCTTATTTCACTTAGCATAATATCTTTCAGGTTCATTTATGTTATCATATATGGCAGGATTTCCTTCTTTTTTAGGATCAATAATATTCCATTTTATGTATATCACACTTTTTAATGTATTTATCTGTCAATTAACATTTAAGTTGTTTTCATACCATGACTATTGTGAGAAGTTGCATTTCAACAGGTAAAAAGTTTCAGTTATTCATGATGAATAAGATCTAGAGATCTGAAAGGACATGCTAAGAAACCATTCGTTTGCCAAAAATGTTATTCAAACATTTAGGTCAATGATCTCGTGTTCCCTATGCATCAAACTGCGATGTAAGGAATGATATTAAAAACAGTTCTTGCAGTAAAGACCTCCCACGCTTTTAGATGCTTTCTTCAAAAACACTGATATGTTTTACTTAATTTATCAGGTTGATTCAACTTTGTCCAGTAAATGTATTTTCAGGATGTATATGTCTTCACAGAATAGTTTATTCAATTGTTCCCTGTAAACCTTTGAATCATATATATCAGCTTTAGATAGCACTTATTTCCATTTCTAGCGGTGAGAAACCCTTCTTAGTACTTACAAAAAGAAATCAGGCATTGTCCATGTGTAACAGCCCCTGCACTCATCCACCTCTCATATAGTTAGCAATATTTTTTAAAGTGAGAATAAAAATAAAAGAGGCTAATATGTTCGAAAGCACAAATTTAAATTGTCCTGATAGCTTAGATTTATAAAAGTGAGATTAAACACTATATGACCTTTTGTTTCTGGCTTCTTTTACTTAGCTTAATGTTATCAAATTCATTTATATTATAGCATGTATTACTATGCTATTAATTTTTTATAGCTGGGCACTATTCCATTGTATAACTATAACAAACTGTGTTTCCTCATTTTTCAGTTGATGAACATTTTGTTTGTTTCCAAATTTGTGATATTACAAATAACGCTGCTATGAACATCTGTATACAGGTTTTTGGGTGGATATGTATTTTGATTTCTCTTGGTATGTGTGTAGTGCATACATATGTATGCATTGCTTCAATAAATGGTAACTCTTTGCATAAAACTTAGGGACTGCCAAACCATTTTCTGAAGTGGGTGCACCATTTTACAGTCCTTCCAGCAATATATGAGAGTTTCAATATCTCCTTAACCCTGCCAACATTTGTTATCATCCATCGTTTTGATTATAACCATCATAGTATATGGGAAGTAGTTCCTCTCATCATGGTTTATATTTGCATTTTTATACTGGGTAATTATGTTGAGCATATTTTTATGTGATTTTTGGCCATATGCAATAGAAGTTCCCTTCTGCTACTAGTTTGTTGAGTGATTCTCATAAAAGAGTATTTTAATTTATTAAATGTTATTATTGTGTCTATTGAGATGATCATTTTTTATCTTCATAATATAAGATATTATATAGATTTGTTTTCTTATGTTGAACTAACCTGGCAAGACTGGAGTAAATCACACTTTGGCAGGTTGCATAATTATTTTTAATATCTTGCTGAAAGTGGTTTTACAGTGTTTCGTTGAGAACACTTAACATCTATATTCATAAGTGATATTGGTCTGTAGCTTTCTTTTCTTGTGATGCCTCTGTCTGGTTTTGGTATGAAGGTAATACTAGCTTCATAGGGTGAATTGGGAATGTTTCCACCTCTTCCAATTTTGGAGAAAGTGGAGAAAGATAGGTGCTAATTGTCTTTAAATATTTGGCAGAATTAACCAGTGAAGCCATTTGGTTCCTGCCTTTTAAAATTTTTTTTTCATGAATGGTTTTAAAATTATTAATTAGTTTATACTTACTTGTTGTAAGTACATTCATATTTTCTGATTCTTGATTCATGTCTTATAGTTTGTATTTCTAGGAATTTGTCGTTTTTTCTAGGCATATTACCACACAATTGTTCATACTATTTTCTTATAATTATTTTATTTTATTGTTTTTTACTGATTTTTGCAATTTGAGTTTTCTTTCTCTTTAGTTTGATCAGTTTATTTACTTTTGTTATTTGTCAGTCTGTTCAAAGAACCTACCATTCGTTTTAAATTATGTATATATATAATATATATATATTTTTTTCTGTTCTTCATTTATGTTCTATTCATTATCATTTTATTTTAGCTGCTGGTTTAGAGTTTAATCTTCTCTTTTTTTAGTTTTTAATGTGAAACTTTAGATAATTTTCTAAAATATAGTCATTTACAACTATGTCTTTATCTTTCAGCTGCACTTTTGTTGCACGCCATAGGCTTTGGTAAGTTTTGTTTTTGTTTTCATTCATCTCAAAGTATATTCTATTTTCCCTTATGATTTCTTCTGTGGTTATTAGGTTATTAGTTATTTAGCAGTGTGTTTGAGGTTTGAAAGGAGAATAAAATTATTAGCAGAATATGATATTTACATAATTAATGTAATATTTTTGAAAAATACTGATAAATTGGTTTCTGCTAAGAAATAATTGGAGCACAGAAATTTTATAGTAATTATAACATCAAAGGATGAATGCATTTGAAGCAGTTGATTGAAAGTAGGTATATTAGGAGATATTACAACAATGAAATACCAGATTACTTTAGGAAAATTTAAAAATTACACTACATAAGAAAATTTCATAAAATTTGTCAGAAATTTTTTAAAAGACTTTGAAAATGTTATTTAATACGATGTTA
>NW_016810891.1:294382-305868 GCF_001698545.2 Rhinopithecus bieti | reverse complement strand
TATGAGGTACCACAATTAGAATCACATGATTTTATATATTTTGTCTTTTTAAATATGTTGTATATATATTTTATAATATTTTTTCAAACTTTTAAAGCTATAAAATTTTGTTTTGAAATTATTAATTGATGATCCTGATAACATATATTTTCCTATATGAGTCAATGAGAAGTAACTTGTAATATTACTTACAAAGAAATTAAACATTTCAGTTAAGTTTTGAAGTTAGTAAATGTGTTAGATGAGTTGGGTTGACAATTTGGTAAAGTGATCCTTTGATGAATTAATTTCCAATAAATTGGTTTCTGGAATGAGCTTTTAGTAAATTAGGCTAGATCAGAAAAGAGAGGAATTTTTAAAGCAACTTATAGTCAATTTTTGTGTGAACAGAGGGTGACTTTCTAACAAAGGGTAAAATAGTTTTCATGGTGACATTGAACTTAATTTTCTTTTACTTGCTCAAGGTATTAAAATAATGAGATTCACAAGCATAGCTGTATATACATGTATATGCATTTTCATATTTAAGTAAAAGAGTAAGGAACAAAGACAAATGGAGGAATAAAGAATAAAGGAATGTTGGAAAGAAGGAGAAAGAAAGGGTGTATAATAATAGAAAAAAACGTAAGTTCTAAATAAAGATAAATAGAGAATTTGCATTTGCTATTTAGTCTCCATTTTGAGACTTGCTACCTATCTTTTGATCAACATCCAGCAACTTTGGTAGTACTTTGCAAAATAATTATGCTATTATTCTATTAGTTCCATTTACTCTCATTAGAAGGATAATTAGGTAATAAGCTGGTATCAATGACTTTATATATTAAGATATTTACTCAGAAGATAATGCAAACATACACATTTGAATAAACACACAGATATAAGAGGGAAACATACAATTTTATTCTGTATAAATATTACAATAATAAAGACCTTCAGTAAAAGAAAAAAATATAAAACTTAAAATAGAAGTCGTTAATTTTAAAGACTATACAATTCTAAGTTTGAAAGGAAATACTATGAACTCATAATATATTTTCTTTTAAAATAATATTTCTTATACCTGTCAACATAAAACTTTGACAATTAGCTGTTTATTGCTGTACTAAGACAAAACAAACCAAATTTTTAGTGGCTTTAATCAACAGCATTAAATTGCTCACAATTCTGAAGGTCAGAAATTCAGGACCAGATCATTAGGGACAGCTCAGATCTGCTCCCATAGCAGAACCCAGAGGCTCTAAGAAAGTTTCACTCTGGCACCTCAGTTGGAATGGCTCATGTGACTAGGGGCTGCTGGGAATGGCTAAGCATTTCTCTTTTCTTGACCATTTTAAATATTTGGATCCTTATCCTTGATATGATCTCCCTCTCCATATAGAGTCTTATCCTTCAGGTCTGATCTCTTCAGAAAGCTAGCTCAGGTTTTATGTGGTGACTGGCCTCCCAGAGAGCAAACAATGGGAGCTATGGGAGCTGCAAAGTCTCCTAAGGACTGGGTCTGGAAGTCAGAGCATCACTTCCACCACATTATACATGGCCTGCACATACACAGTGGCTGAAGAAATAGACCTCACTTCTTGATGGGAGGATTCAAAATTTCATTACACAAAAGTATACATGATGGAAGTGTTGCCTCTACCTTTGGAAGCATTCTACCACAATCAAATGGCAACAGAACAAGCACTTGTTGCACGAATTTGGGTTAGCTAGATAACATTCCCCATTAAAAGGAACAAGGGCTTTTAAATAAATGGCCAAACCTAGCTGTAGACAGAAAATATCCAAAATAAATTTGGAATATCTTAACATATCAGAAAGCAAGGAAACAAAGAGAAAGACAATCATATAGTGTATGCCTCTCAATTTGATGCTTTAGAAAGTACATAGCATATAAAATACTCTTTCAAAAAAGTATGAATCTGTTCAAATATTTAATTATGACAAGCTTACTGGAAGTTCAGGAGTCAGAGGAACATGTTAAACAATAGTATTTTGACAGCATACCAATATCGTGCTAATTTGTGTTAGCAACTAAGTTTTATATTTAACTAGCTTTATATTTTTGAGAAAATTATTATATAGAGACTTTAATCAGTTGTCTATATCATGGAGGTAAAATGATATAAATTTATGAATACATAACCTATGCATATAAAAATATAAATTGAATAAAACAGTAATTAGCATAACGATGCTGCCTAGGAAAATAAATTCCCCTATCTGCTCTCTTTTATTTTTCCCAACTTGCCCAATAATACCAATAGTCAATTTCTCTCAGAATTGGCTGTGGTTCCAAACAAAAATTGATCTTTGTGGCTACTCTTCATCAATAGAATAAGCAGTAATTCATTAAGAAGGTACCTCTCAAAAATAGATTATTTTCTAATGTGTAATGAATAGCCAAACAATGATCTCAACAAAATTCAAAGATTTCTCAGCAAACACAGAAAACAAACAACTGCCCCAGCTTCTTTTGCCCCAAAGAACCACCTGTCTACTTCTGTTTCTCTCCTGGTACATTAGATATATTTCCATGTTGTTTAGCAAAGACCAACACTAGCAGATCCCGTTCCCTCTCACCTACTCTGACACTGCTCCCACAATCCTCCTCTGACACTGCTCCCACAATCCTCCTCTGACACTGCTCCCACAATCCTCCTCACTCTCTCGAGTATCATTTTGTGTTCTCTGCACTTTCTACTGAATTTTTAACCACTAGTAGGCAAATATTCAGATCATCATTCTATCTTAAAAATAAAGCTTTGTAGCCCTATTTTCACCTGTATATAACTTCTCATTTCACTTTTCTCTTATATTAAAACTGCTCCATTTTGACATAAACTTCTCAAGACTTGTTTATAGTCATTGTGTCTAGATGAGTTTTTGTTGCTGCTTCAACCTCAGTTCCCAAACTTTTTTATAATGTAAACCCCCAGGGCCTCGACCTTGGCCATTTTCTCAATGCTCATTCCTTTTCGGTTGTCTCAAAAACAGTCTGATAGCTTTAAATTATCTAAATGCTCTAAATAAAGACCATTCCAAATGTACAACTCCAGGACGACTTCTCTGTAGTCTAGACCTATATGCTCAGTTACCACTTAGATATCTAATAGGTATTTTGAAATTATAACGTAAAAGCCTTAACTCTTGATACCTCTACCTTTGAATACACTATTCCTGCAGCCTTTCATATTTCAGTAAATGGCAACTCCATTCCAGGTTCGTTTTAAAAAATAATTATTAATTCCTTTATGAATCTTATGCTAACATTTAATCCATCACAAATGTACTTTCAACATGTAGTTTTAAATCAAACCAATTCCCAACCTTTATACGATAGATGGTATTTTGATACCCCTCCCAGATTTCCTTTATGCAGTCAACACCCACACCCTTTCTTTTATGAATGTTGCCCCGAGTTAACTAAAGGAGCAAAGATTGGCGGGTGAGAGCATAAGATCTCATCTACTTTTCAGTTGGCTCAAATCGAATTCATACTTACAGGGCCATAAAACAACTCTGAAATGTGGTTTGTGCTGCAGTGCCTCCTCCTGTTGATTGGGTCAATGTCAGAACTTACCAGAGTCATTTTCCTTAGTTTCCACCCCACACCCTGCCCCTTCTATATCATGCTTCATTCCATACTTTACAGGGCATCTGTTTTGTCTTTTGCGAAAATTATTTCTTCAGTAAGTTGGGCATACCACATTCTTATGTCTGATTTAGACAGTTAAAATATATTTTTCTTTCTTCTCGCTTTCACTCATTCCCTTCTAGTTTATCACCAATACGGTATTTAGATTATTCTGTTAAAACAGAGGACAGGTCATTGTATGGCTCTATTCAAAATATCCCAGAAGTTTCTCACATTATTCAGGATAAATGCTTAAATAACTACCTTGGCTTAAAAAGCAAAGCATTATCTGAAGTCTACATTCTCCTTTCCTATTTCTCTTCATCTCATATAATAATCTCCCTGGATCACTCCACTTCATTGACACTGGCCATCTTGAAGTTCCTTGAGATAATAGTCATATTTGCAAACTCAGGGCCTTCACACATTTTCCCTCCGCCCAGATTGTACTTCTCTAGGATATTTGCCTGACTTGCACCTACATGTCCTCCTGATATTTAGCTATATGTTAATATTCCACTATAATATTCCATGATCACTTTAATTAAAAGAGCAAACCCAACTTTTTACTCCATGAACATTACATATACCTTTTATTACTTTTTTTCAAAAGTTCATAACACATTGTAACTCAATAAATTTCTATAGCTAGAGCTACATTTATGTGTGTGTGTACTTAATTTGTTTACTGTTACTGTCCATTCACTACATTAAAAGATTCATGAAGACTGTAAGTTTTAACTTTCATTCTGTCATCATTCCCTAATAGGTTCTCAATAAATATTTGTTAATACAAAACCCAGTTCACAGAGCTTAGCATTAAAATTTTATCATTGTAGCTACAACTCTGTTTGATTCCATAGTACATGTTGCTTTTAGTAACCATCTTCCACTGCTTACTTGTCAAAATTTAGATTTAGGTATTTAAGAAAAAGTTTCAAACCATTTTTTACATTTTCCCATAATGGCATAAAAAATGTGCAAATGTCATTTGTTTTGCATCTAACAATTATTTAAGATGTAAATGAAAGCTAAACTTTACTAATGCTATCAAGGAGCTGTAGCTGTTTCATTTCTTCTCATCACCACCAAATCATCTTATTAAAATGCCCCTCCATGGGTTTTCTATAACTTTATATGACTACAAGCACATCAGAGATATTTCCATGTTGAGTCATGGTTTAGAGGTTTGCATTTACTTATTGTTTTCCAGATTTTTTTTTATTCCTCAATAGACATAAAATTGAATGTATTTATTATGCACAATATATTTTGAATAATAAAGATTTTTAATCATGTTGGAAAAAAAAGAGCTGTAGCTAACACAAATCCACATGCATTATATAACAATAAAGGGAAAGAAAACAAAATCTACCATGCTCAGCTTCTGGTTTTCATTTTTCACCACTGTGATATTACAAACTTTGATTTTATTTTCAATACAATTATCTAAAATATGTCAAAGATATTATTTTATGGCTATAAAATATATAGACATGATATTGAAACCTTAAGACATAACTTTATGCATTGCTAGGCTATCCAAGAGGTTGATTATTGCTTTAGTATTTCAAGAATTTTTCTTAAAAAATATGGATATGTATACATATGTGTGCTTGTGTGTATATATATACACAGAAAGAATGAGAGAATGTACAAGCAATTGAAAGCCATAAAGGTATTGTAAATTGTTATTGAATTGTTGTTAAACATTTTCCTGATACAAATAAAGTATTTATTATTGTCACAAAGAGGCAGCTATTTGCGCAAAATAATCTATTAATTTGATGTTGACTAGTTGTTTCCATGTCAACTGCATTCAATAATGTGGCTTAGTCACCATATGGTTTGTAGAACAATCTGTGTACTCCATGGACTAGCATATTGATGCAAATGAAAACTTCTTTCCTAAAAGGTTAAAAATGACACACACACACACACACACACACACACACACACACACACATATATATATATATAATAAATTAACTGAACTACCTAAAATATATGTTTCCAGCTGTTTATATTCAGCGCTCATAGTTAGTATTATAGAATGACATTTTACTCTACGTAATAAACACCAAAATGCATTAAACAGATTTGTTTTTCAAAGAAGGAAACAATAGCAACAAAGTTTAGTGATTAAGGTGATTTAACCAGAAATTACCTTACCACAATACTCACTGGACATTTTAAGATACCCACACCATTAAGTACATTCTAATACATAACCATATGTAATGATTTTCAAGCTTAAAAATTTATTGCTGTATTTATGGAAGAAATTATAGTGTGTTTTAGTAGTAAAACTTTTAATTCATCTTAAATTTCTTTCCTATAACCCAGTGAGAATTAAGGCTGCTTCCATGAGTATAATTCTTGGGTTCCAGGACATTCTTGCCCAGGAAGATACATTTATAAACAGTAAATATTCTTTATGTTTATACAGAAATGTCTTTCAGTCTAATTGATTAGATCAAATAGTTTGCTCATCTGAGTTAATACCTCCAGTCTCAGAAAAATAACTTTCTCATTCAGGCATTCAGCTCATTTATCAACAGTGTTTAAGTTATCAAGACATATTTAAAGACCCTTGGCTTTCTGAGACCATAAGTTCTAACATTATGTCACAATACAAAATTTTCCCAATCTCATTTAGATATTCATACCAAAAGACTCAAATTAAATCTCTTGAACAAAGACCCTCCTCCAAGCCTCGGAATATCCA
Organism: Rhinopithecus bieti; assembly: GCF_001698545.2. NCBI lineage: Eukaryota > Metazoa > Chordata > Mammalia > Primates > Cercopithecidae > Rhinopithecus > Rhinopithecus bieti. The sequence goes on along the minus strand of NW_016810891.1, from coordinate 299,503 downwards.
CCCATGACTTACCTGAGACATTACTAAATCTCTGTCAAGATAGTATTCTCTCTTCCTGCAGTAGGCTTCATAAACAGCTTTATTTAATCAACCATTGTCAATTTGGGAAGTAAGCTGTCATCCAACCCAGTGGACTCAAGTGCAGATTGTCTTCAACTTAACAGTAGTTTAACTTAAGATTTTTTAAAAATTTATGATGGGTTTATAGAGGCATTTTTGACTTATAATATTTTTTACTTAATTATGGGTTTATCCCTTATTGTAAGTTGAATAGCAACTCTATGTCCAATTGAAAGCCCGTTTCTCTGAGGCTCAAGAAACTTTACTTGAAACTCAGTATGCTCCTCCGAGATTCCTTTGGCCTTCTTCTTAGGAGTTCTTCAACTGAAACAATTATTGTGACTCTTTTGCTCCTGTAGTTTGGTGACTGGAAGGGAGTGGTGTCCAGGGGCTTCTCCAGTCCCATTGTTCACCAGGTTGGAGGGAGGATTACACCTCTTTTACTTCCACTGCCTGCACCTTGGTGAGCAGGAGTGGATTATTACAGGTCTTTCACTCCAGCAGTTTGGAAGGTTCTAGGTTCTTGTCCTGTGGCCAAGAGAAATAAGGTAGGTGGACACCAGAGAGTGAGAAAGGCAGAGTAGAATTTTACTGAATGACAGAAAGAAAGCTCTTAGCAAGGACAGGGGACTCAAAAGTGGATGTCATCTGTGAGACTGAGTCCAGAGTTTTATGGGCTTAGAATAGGAGAGGACACGCTTATTGCTCCATGGGTGGTCTTGGAAAAACCTCCATTTGATTGGTTAAAAGGCATCATTCAGAAAGAACCAATTGAAAGAGAGTGGGTAAGATGGAGATAGAAGTTCTCACTCTGGTTGTGGACTCTATCAGAAACTGGCAGCTCAGTTTTCAGGCTTTAAACTGTCATTGGTTTAAACAGCAGGTTTCACTGGGGACCCAACCCTGTCTGCCTAGGAATTTGTTGGTTTCCTGTCACTATCACAATGAGATAAATCATTCCATGATTTGTGCTCTGATTTCATCTTGCCATGCTCCAAATTTTGACTTTATTTTGATTTATAAGGGTGATTTTTTTTTTTTCTTTTTTGAGATGGAATTTCACTCTTGTTGCCCAGGCTGGAGTGCAGTGGCACAATCACAGCTGGTTGAAAACTCCGCCTTCTGGTTTAAAGCGATTCTCCTGCCCCAGCTTCCCGAGTAGCTGGGATTACAGGCGCCTGCCACCACAGCCAGCTACTTTTTGTAATTTTAGTAGAGATGGTGTTTCATTATGCTGGCCAGGCTGATCTTGAACTCCTGATGTCGTGATCCGCCCACCTCAGCCTCCCAAAGTGCTGGGATTACAAGCGTGAGCCACTGTTCCCAGCCAGGATGAAAATATTTTTTAGTGTTTCTTTCATTAACTCCTCCGATTTGGAAGCTTTTATCTTTGATGTAAATCTACCTAGTTACTAACAACACTATTCTTTTGTTCTCTGATTATCCTTATCCATTTCTATGTGTGTCTTTTAGCAAATATTCATAGCTAAGAGAACGTACATAGCATAGTAACAACAAAAGTTCTCATCAAGATTGGCCACCTCCTAAGACAAATTTTGCCTTGGGTCATCTATTAAAACTTATGAGTATTGAATTCAGACCTGTCTTCTAATATCTGTAGGAATATGGCCTTGTGAAAAACCTCCTCACCTTCTTTTTTATATGCCAAGAATAATAGATTTTGGGATGTTACTAGAGGAAATTATGCACCACTTGTTTGGGACCCCAATAAAAGCCAAGGTATAAAAGTAATATATCATACCAACTGTTGCCAAATCTTCAAGAGTTTAACTAATTCTAAGTTTACTCACTCATGGACAGTCTCCTATGATCCTTCTTAAGCTATGCTCTACCTATGTTATATAACTATTTCTCTTCCCTTCAGGACATTGAAATAATACTTCAAATGTATTATGGTTAATATTAAGCATTTGTCTTTTTCAAAGTGATGAAATGTTGCTAGAGATTTTTTAATGGTTAGATAAGATATACAGACATTTAGGGATTATTTAAAATAGTTCCATTAATATATGATCTAAGTCTCTAAAATATTTATCCATTTGTTTATAGGCTAGTAGGGCCCTCAGATTAAAAATAAAGGAAAAATCAGAATGAAAAAATCCTGATAGTGACTTCAGATGTCATGAATTTAGGAGACAAAATCTTTTGGAGGCCATCTCCAGTTCTTTCCTGTGAAAACAAAGCTTTAATTCAGTTTTTAAAGTAGTAAAGGATGAATTCACAGGAGAGTTCAAGAACAAACTCGAATGCCTTAATAGAGATTTGAAATAGATCCCTTAAACAAAAGATCTAGCTATCTCTTTACTTTTTAAAAAACAGACTCAAACCAGAAATGTAAGATTTACCATAAGAAACAGTCCCATTCTCAAGTCTCCAAATCCTTGAAGATTCTGAAAGGGCTTCAGGACAAAAGCAGAAGAAACTGATGACCCAAGAGAAACAATTAGATTCATACACTCCAGTGATCAAATATCAGTGGCGAGATTCACTTGATGAGGCCATCTTTCGATATTATTAGCAGAAAGTATATTGGAAAATACAATTGTCTTGCACTAGCTAAGAATCTGAAGAGAAAGAATAGAGTAAATGATCAGTGAACATCTTTTGAGGGTGGAAAATTATCCAAATTTTATTTTTACTTTTAAACTTAAATGAATAAATTTCTCCAAATATAAAAAGTCAACCGTGATGGCTAACTTATTGTATCAAATTGATTGGGCCACAGGGTACCTATATATTTAGCTAAACATCATTTCTGGCTATTTTTATGAGGGTGTTTCTGGATGAGATTAATATTTGAATGAATAGACTGAGTATAGCAGATTGCCCTCTCCAATATGGGTGGGCCTTATCCAACCCATTGAAAGCCTGAATATAGTAAAAGGTTGAGTCGTAAAGAATTCTTCCTCTCTTACTTGAACACTCTGTCTCATACTTATATCATTGGCTCTCCTGGTCCTCAAGTTTTGGACTTGGACTGAACCTATATCATCAGCCCTGATGGGTCTCCAGCCTGCCAACTGCATATATTGCAGCTTCTCAGCCTCCAGAATTGCATAATCCAAATGCTTATAGCCAATCTCTTCCTATATTCTCTATTCTAAATCTCTATACCTATATCTACTATTTATCAATTAATCAATTTATCTGTCAGTCGATTGATAATATGTAGTTTTTCTGGTGAACACAGACTGGTAAATAGCTTTTTAGAATTTAATTTTTTAATGTATAATTTAATTTCTAGGAACACTGCAGTAGTATCCTTAAGCCATAGTACAGTACACAACATCCCCCTCAATAAAATACTCGGTATCTCTAATAACCCTCAGTCATTACTATGTCCCACACCACAGATATTGTCACTGAATATTTCAACAAAATATATTATTTCATTGTTTTGATAACACATTCAATACATTCTAGTGGGTAATATTTGGAACAATTATAATTTATAAATGAAGTGTTTCTCTTACATATTTTTCCTTGGAATACTGATCATCAGTATTGTTAGCTAAATTGAACATTGTCTTTAATATACCTGTAACCATGTGTCTGACTCAAACCCTAAATAGATTTCTAGATCAATATGACTGGAATGTTACAAACTATTGTGATATAGGCAAAAATAAGGCAACTGAACCCACTAAGGTTTAGAATGATCCATTTAATTTCTACTCAAATTAAGCACTATCTCTAAAACCTAAAACTGAAGAAGGACTAAAGCTAATCATTGAAGTCTATGGGGAAAAGTATTCATCATGTCTCAGACCAGTTATTGTAATACTATTTTCTAAGATACCAAATAGATCTGGATGCACATATATTTAGAAGTGATACGTTAAACAGGCATTCCTTGTCTTGCTGTATACAAACACAAATACTCTTTAATTGTGATGTCTCTGTTGTCTTCATGTTTTACAGTCATACATGCATGTTTTGCTTCTTTATGGTCAGTTAATCAAAATAGCCAATATCTGTTTTCCTTTTAGCAGAAGGGTCAACAACCTTCTATCTAGTTATGAATTATGGGTTTAGAGAAGTCTCATCATATTTTTCAGAATTTATTAACTAGGAATTAAATGACCTTAAACTTTCTTGTAATTTTTCTTTTAGTCAATACGTGGGTAATCTTTTGCTGGATAGCAATAATAGTTGAGCTCTAAGATTGATTCCATTTGTCAGTTTGTAGCTTTAGTCCATATAGGACATATATGCCCAACAAAAATACATAGCTTTGTTTAAATAAAGTGAATAATTTAGAACATGATTTATTCCAGTATAATTTCTTCATTCCTGACATGCAACTTCCTGTTTAAAACTTTCATGTCAATTATTGAAAGATGGAATTAGGAATTAACAGAATTAATATATTCTTATTAAATAAAAATTAAAATAAACTTGAAAAAATATGCTTAAGTAACTAAAGGAAGGCATCTCTAAATTAAGCCGGCTGAATTAAAGTATAAGAATGATTTCCACTAAAGAGAGAATATCAATAAATATATATGTGTGTGTGTGTTCTTGTGTATGTATACACACAGAACCAAATCAAAGTACAACTGAAAAATGTTTTAAATCTGTAGAAAAACTCAAAAGTATGTTTGAGATGATGAAATAATCAGCATCTAATCTGAGGAGCAGAAAGAAAAAAAAGAATAAAGAAAAGTTAGAGCCTCAGAGACCAAGAGGACACCATCAAGCAAAACAATACATGCAAAATAGTAATCCAGTTGTTACTGCAGGAATAGTTTGAGACCTCTCATGATGCTTTCTCCTCCAGAAAGAGATTATGTTCCTTTGTATCATGTCCCCTAATAACCAGAAATCAAGGCTTGCTTTAATTTATTTTCACAAAATGGGATGATTTTAAGCCTTACTATAGGCTCTAGTGAGAGCTCTACTTACCTGTTACTCTTATTTATGGGGAAGTCTTTTGAGTCCTAACTTAAAATAAAAGGGAGTTTACTAGCTGTCTTCAAACTGCCAAGACTTGGGATTCCCTTTTTTTTTTTTTTTTTTTTTTTTTTTTTTTTTTTTTTT
>NW_016810891.1:268385-289512 GCF_001698545.2 Rhinopithecus bieti | reverse complement strand
TACAAGATCAGGTAGATTCTCTGGCAGAAGTAGTGCTCCAAAATAGAAGAGGCCTAGATTTACTAACTGCAGAACAGGGAGGCATCTGCTTGGCTTTACAGGAGAAGTGCTGTTTCTATGCCAACAAATCCGGGATCGTCAGGGATAAAATCAGACGTCTACAAGAAGACCTAGAAAAACGACAAAAAGAAATAACTGATAACCCGTTTTGGACTGGGTTCCCTTCCCTATCTTATGCTATTCCTGGGCCCCCTGCTTTGCCTATTGCTCTTACTCTCTGTAGGACCTTTGGTCTTCAATAAGCTCATGACATTCATTAAGCAACAGGTCGAGGCTATCCAAGCGAAACCTATACAGGTCCATTATCATCGCCTAGAACAAGAAGATCGCGGTGGTTCATACTCACACCCATTATGACCACCTTCCCTGTGCGCTGAACTGGACAGCCAATGACGGGTAAGAGAGTATCATCTCTCACTAACCTAAGACAGGAGGGCCGTCACAAGCTACTGCCTAATCCCATGACGGGTACCAGTGATGAGATGCATTACTCCAACCTAAGACAGGCGCAGTTCCCGAGGGACAATCTTCTAGCCACAATTATATATAAAAAAGGGGGACCTGTCCGGAGCCATGAGGCCCGGAATTAGCCGACCTCTGTTGCTCGGTCTCCGTAAAACGGAGACAAGATGGCACATTTCCGGATTCTTCATTACAAACATTTCCCTAACCTTTCCCGCGCTAACCTTTCCCGTGTGCACACTAACCTTTCCCGCGCGCGCGCAAACATTTCCTGCGCGTGCGCATTTTTCCTGCCCAGGAAGATATGCAGCCTACAGCACAGGCGCAATCCCGCGCCCAGGAAAATTATCAACCAACGGCGCATGTGCAATTGTAATTTGAGTAAACCCAGCCTCCTGTCACCGCCCTGGCCCAACCTCTTCCTCTGCCAGCCTATATAAGGCATTGCACCGCCACCATTAAACGAGACTTGATCAGGCTATTTGTCTTGTCTCCATTTCTCGTGTTTTCTTGTCTCCTCCATTCCCACTCCCCCTTCCAGAGCCTGTTCGACTGTCCTGCAGGTCGGGACACTGAAGAATTGGATTAATATCCTTATAGGAGATCCAAAAGATATCCCTCTTGCCTTCTACCATGTGAGAACACAGCAAGAGAGCACACTTATTTTCTTATACCAGTCCAAAAGGACTAAGATATGTGGGCTAATATGTACATGTGTGTGTTCATTTGTTTGTGTTTCTTTGTATAGTTCTCAAATCAAGAACTGACAACTCCTACTGGCTTTCTGGCAGAATCCAAGGTATTTTCACTATCACTCTGGAACAAGATATCTGAGTTCATCATACAAGCTTTAATTCTAGACTGAAGGCCTCAGAGAACTGAGTGGAGACAACTATAAAACCAAAGATAAGCCATCTCACTCAAAATGATACTGCACACCAAAATTCTAAATTAGATATGTTAGAAAAATTATTCAACTCTCCCAATGCAGCCATCATAATAAACAACTAGATAATTAACAAATAATTTTTTTTCTTTTCTTTTTTTTTTGAGGCAGAGTCTCGCTCTGTCGCCCAGGCTGGATTGCGGTGGCTGGATCTCAGCTCACTGCAAGCTATGCCTCCCGGGTTTATGCCATTCTCCTGCCTCAGCCTCCCAAGTAGCTGGGACTACAGATGCCCGCCACCTCGCCCGGCTAGTTTTTTGTATTTTTTAGTAGAGATAGGGTTTCACCGTGTTAGCCAGGATGGTCTTGATCTCCTAACCTCGTGATGTGCCCGTCTCGGCCTCCCAAGGTGCTGGGATTACAGGCTTGAGCCACCGCGCCCAGCCTATAATTAACAAATATTTTTAAAAGTAATATAAAATCTTTTAAGATACTTTAAGTAGAAATATATTGAGATTACCCACAGAAGCAAATAGCAAGAAATAATGGAACAAAATAAAGCAGAAGTGAAAGAAAGGAGGGCATAAAAACATAAATCATGGAATAAAGAACATAGTAATTGAATTAATAATATACTAAAACAAGTATACCGGATATAATATTAAACCTTAATGAAACCAAGTCTTATCTATATCAAAAGCAACCAATCTGGAAATTTAAAATATTGAGATTAATATTCTTATTAATAACAAACATTATAGGGTTTCTGGAAATAAATTGTGCAAACGTAGGAAGAAAATGATAAAGCAGCATTAAAAGATAAAAATCCATTAATAAATGGAAACAATATTACAATGAAATAGAAAACTCAACTCCATGAGGACAGGAATTTTCCATGTGCTAATGGGTAAATTCAGTGACACTCCATTCAAAAATTTAATAGTCTTGCTTGTTCGTTCATAAATATTGTCTAACATACTAAAACCCATAAGAAATATCAAAAGGGACTCCTATTTCCACCTAAGATTCACTATCAGTAAATTAGAAAAAAAATTAACAAAACATGTTTACAGCAGATTTCAACACACTGAGCAGCACAAGGAAAATGATTGTAAGAGATGAAAAGCAAATGAGGTTATACCTCTGATTGTCTAAGCTCCCTTCATTTAGAGAGTTTCTAGGCCTCGGCACAGAAAGCAGGAATACAGGCAGAGCCCAACAGCCTTCCTAATTTTGAGGAGAGAGCTGAAAGTTCACTGACATCAAGGTGGCAAGAGTGGTTCACAAATCAGAGTAATCATGAGGCAATAGACATCCAGAAGAGATCTGCATAGGGTTCCTCCTGAACAGTCAGCTGAATATTGATCAGTACATATGTGTGAGAAAAACACATGAGGCCAGGGAAAGATCTGCATTAAATGATTAGTGGCAATAATACCAGTGTACTGAACTCACAGGACCTCTTTTATTAGCCAGTTTGGAAAACCTCATGATTCACAGGGCACTGGGTGAGTACACAGAAGCATGCAGTCTCAGTAGTGGGAAATAATTATCCCTAAAGTGAGGGCTGCTCTGTTCTCACCTAACAAATCTTGTAACTGTCAGGTCAATTATCCCTCCAGGATGATCAAGGAACTAAGAAACCTAGGGTAGCCTCATTTTGGAGGGCTAACCATAGCCACCTGTAAGTTACATAATGGCATGAGGAGTTGTTGTGTTTCCTCAACACCAAAGGTCTCTTATGCACTAAGATACAAGTGGCTATGTTTTCAGAAAAAGAATGTTTTAATGACTAGCTTAAAATAAGTAATACAACCCAGTGGTCTGATATCCCCAGAAAGAAAAAGTGTTCATTGAAATTATTGGGACTCCCCTGCCCCCACACACATACAAGGGATATACATCAGTTAGTCAGTTAGTAGGTACAGGTTGACAGTGTGTCTAGTATGGTCTCCCAGTCACTTGGTAGGCCATAAGTTTTGCAGTCCACTTTGAATAATCAAGTCAAGTGTTGTTTTTCAAGAATGGTCTAAGGACAGTCAGTTCAATCTGTCCTCTTGTCCTTGACATCAGCCAGGCAACAATCATCTATCATGTGGAATGACAAGTGACAGTAACAAGAATGGAGATGGAAAAAACATCCATAGTAGTTGACAGGTGTTTTGTATGAGAGGTGCAGGATCTGGGGACATCTCCTGTTGTTTCTGATAGATGAGAGTCATCTGGCAGACATGACGTTTTCAAGACTGAGTCCAATTTAAGGGTGTTGCATGGTGTGAAGACCTGCACCAGGTGTCTTTCTTAATTAGAAAGGATTCAGAGGTGGCTTCAAAAGAGAAACACCACTAATGCCTCTCCCAGTCCCAGATGTCCTGTGTTCTAAGATGATTCTTCTCTAGGTACTTGAGTTGTTGCTCTCCCTCCACCACTACAAAAATCATGGTCCACCACTACAGTAGCTAAACATTTTTCTTTTGCCCAGTAATCTTCTTCTCATACGTAGATCTTTCTTCTGGAACATCAGCTGTAAGAGGAACCAGTTACTTTTATATAACTTATGAAGTCTCTTTAGGTCTCTTACTTGGACTGTGTCTTAGGGGGACTCAGAAAGGAGTATACTCAACAAATGGTAACTATCATTATGGTTAGAACTATGTAAATCCAGTAAGAAAATGCAAGTGACTGAAACAGAGATAAATTTGAATCACTTAGGCCATCTTAATTTTAAGAGTTTATTTTTTGAGTAGTTTTAGGCTCATAACAAAGTCCAGAGAAAGATACCGAGATTTCTCTTATATCTCCTCCCCCAGCATAGCCTTCCCCATTATCAATATTCCCCATAAGAGTAGGTGCATTTGTTATAATTGACAAACCTACATTGAACATCATAATCACCCAAAGCTCATTATTTACATTAGGGTTCATTCTTGATATTTTACATCCTATGAGTTTACATGTATCGCCGGGTGCGGTGGCTCATGCCTGTATTCCCAGCACTTTGGGGGCCAAAGTGGGCAGATCACCTGAGGTCGGGAGCTCGAGACCAGCCTGACCAACATGGACAGACCCCGTTTTTACTAAAAAAAGAAAAAAAAAAGAAAGAAATTAGCTAGGCATGGTGGCACATGCCTATAATCCCAGCTACTCTGGAGGCTGAGGCTGGAGAGTCACTTGAACCCGGGAGGCAGAGGTTGCAGTAGGCCAAGATAGTGCCACTGCATTCCAGCCTAGGCAACAAGAGCAAAAGTCCATCTCAAACAAACAAGCAGACAAACAAACAAATAAACATGTATCTACCATTATAGTACCATACAGAGAAGTTTTCACTGCCATAAAAATTCTTTCTTTTTTGCCTGTTTATCCTTGCCCCATACACAACCCCTGACAACCACTTTTTACTGTCTCTACATTTTGGCTTTTTTCAGAATGTCATACAGTTGGGATCATGCAATATGTTGCCTTTTCAGATTAGCTCCAGGCCTTATTTTAACTGTGTGACATTGTTAGGGCAGGACACGTTGATACCTGAAACTTTTACTAACCACTTCAGAATGGGCTTCCATAGGTGAAAGATGAAAGTGTAATGCCCAGGAGCAGTCAGGATGGAATTCCAAATTTTCAAAAAAGACTATGTATTCCCTATACCTTCATCTTCATCATTATCTAGACTGAGAAGAGAGATCACTTTCTGAAGGTAGCACATTTAGAGACCAAATTGAATTAGTAGGGTCAAAGAAATCAGCAAGAGAGAATATTTGAATGCATTTTTTAGGAGACCATTCAAGTTCTCAACAATACCAGTCATAAATGAATGGTGGAAATGTGGAAGTCCCATTAAATAACTCGACATGAACATTCAGTGACTTCTGAGATAACAGGTGCACCTCTGTTAGTTGGGAAAAGACCTGAAAAGCTGGAATTATGACAAACAATAGTTTCAAGAGATAATATGATGGAGCCAAAATCAGCTGATCAGCCTGGAGCAGCATCATCATAACCTGAGAAAGTATCATCACTGGGATCTCTCAAACAGGGCTCAAAAATCATACGCAGTCAACCTCTCAGTAGCAGGTGGGACAATGACATCTCAATTGGGTCAATTTTTGTCAAATGTGTATAATATAGAAAGCAGTGGTAGCTGTAACCTCTGCATTGGAAATACATAATTATTTACTTAGAGTCCAATCTATGTGGATAATGTGTTTCCATGCCTGGTATGTGATGAATATAGACAGAAATGGTGGGAACTTGGGTGTTATTTAATCGGCAACTTGCTTTCATTCAGTGTCATCAGAGAATGTTCCTTTACAGTTGTCACCTAAATGTGTAGCCCAGATGGTTTGTTCAAAGGCTGCAATTTGTTCTATAGTAAGTGGTCCTAAAGATGTGTCTTAAATCTACCAGTCTATAGTTTTCTGTATGCCAGATAAACAGCCATACGGTTATCAAAGTCCCAAAGGTCAGTACAAGGATAACAAATTTATTAAGTATTGGAGAGAGCTATGAAAATGACCTTGAGGGAGACAGCCACATCAATTTTTGGTTTGGCTTTGAGGATCAACAGCTATAACAACCTCATGGACACCATCAGGTTTCAGATTATGTAAATAATTATTGAACCAGGCATGGAATTTAGTGGAATCTCTGTTAATTGAGAGTCCAGATGATTCAACAGCTTTGCATTAGGTAGCACAGTCAAGAGTAAATTTTCCTCTAAAGTGACAGCTCCTAAATTTTCATGCAAAGATGAGATAATCTGTTGTCCGTATTCTTGAATATCTATACCCATTTAACAAATAAGAGTTGTTGGATACTGCTTGACTTGCTAATGATTGGGTTGAAGTTGATCCACCTCCAAACGGCAATATCATGTCAGAGAGTCACAGACCTCTATGTGTCTGAAGTTAAGTTTCAATGAACAAAGTAGCAAGCTAACAGATTATTATAAAAATTGGTACAATTAGTAACAACAAATGTATGGAAGGCTGGCTCAAAAAGGAATGAGTTCCTCTAAACAGAATGTGTTTCTCTTTGCCAGTAGCCCTAATTATCAGAGTCATCATTCATAGAGAAATGTGGTTCAAAGAAGTTACAAGGTTGTGGTGCCCCAAGTATAAAGTATATTATAGCTTGCTGGACAGTTTTTATTGGGTTATGTCTACTGATTTTGATGCTAATCAAAAAATTTAATGTGTGAGTAAGCTTAAGGACTAAGGAACAAGTAGAATACCCAAGTGAGACATAAGCCTTTTCCAATAATAAAGAGCATAGTAGGTGGGAAGCTATTTTTATGTGGAGGGCAGTTGAGAAGTTGTTTCCAGAATGCTAGAGGAATTAATCATTGTGAATACACTGACATATTTCCAAGAAAGTTTACTTGCCAATCAGTGCTCCAACTTTGGTCAGGTTTTATCTTTCCAACCTTCTGGAGGAAGTGTGATAACACCAAGGTCAGGGGCATTGAACCTGAGTCTTTGCCATCCAACAGTCAAAGCTTTGACATCAGAAGAGGCACTCACACTATATCTTGGCACACTCAAGCCTGGCTGGGAAGTTTAGATGATCCCGTAAGAGTACTACAAAAATACATTGGAGTCTTTGTGACATGCATGTTAACGGATCTTGATCCTGATATTTCTGAGTACGATGGAACAGCCAGAGCTGTAGGAGCAACAACTTAATCCATTGCAAGCTTCCTATATCACTGGGAACAGAGGGCATATTGAGATATTGCATCTCATACTACTTTCTACTGCCTTTAAAACTGTAATTAAGCTAGTGATTTCTCCTCTCTCCTCCTGGCATCCTCAATTGATTATGTTGAATCCCCCAGGAGATTATAGGAAGGTAAATTGGTTAGCCATGCATTTGTCTCATTAGCACTTCTATACATGTGGCTTTTTCTGATTGGGAGAATGCTCTCTGGCAGTATGGGGCAGGAGGCACAAGCATATGTCATATTCATTTCTAGGAAACTTTATTATATAAAATCAATAATAATAAAATGAATTGACTTAAATGACCCTCCCCACGGGGTCTTGTTAGCTTTCTTTTCTCACTATGATTACTGCCCAAATACTGAGAGTTGAATAAGTGTATCTTTCTCTTCCACAGTTATGGGTAGGAATGCAAGTTTGGTTCTCATATCCAACAGAGCTATAATTATTTGAATCTCTTCCTTCAAAATTCTGAAGCATAGTCAAATGGATACGTATGGACTTTGATTCTCTTGATGTTAATGTCTGTTTAGTCCAATCTTTATATCTTTCACCTTATATCTTTCAGCCCCGCCTTGTCTTTCACTATAAAGTCCCAGCATTCTGGATATAAGGAAAACGATTTACAAGGGCACATAGAGGGAGTGAGGTCTCCATTAAAAAGGGCTTTGCATTTACTTTGTGTACTGAGTGCATAGTAACAACTATGGCTTAACCAAATGAATGTTCTCATGTTTTCATCCAATGCTCCATATTGGACAGTGAGAACTTCATTGCCAAGACCGTTTTAGCCTTCAATATCCCTTGGCTCTTCTCCAGAAGCCACTTATTCTACTTTCCAAGGCTGCTCAGTATGCAAACATCTATGAAAAGATAGTTTAGAATAAAATCACTGCCTCAGTTTGCAAGATATGTAGTAATGTAAGTGATCCAACATGAATTCTCTTTCAGCAGTTGTAATAGCATAATTTGATGTTTTTCTTCTTGTTTTCAGAAATAAAGTAAGAATTAACACCATATTTAACTCTTTTTATGTTAAATAATTCTCAACCACACATGTATCCCTGTCCCTGTCTAAATAATAATTTGATAAAGCATACTTAGCTGTGTTGGTACTAACCAACATTGGAATTAAGTAAAATTGTTTACTTTTCATTCTGCAAAATACTTTCTTCTTAAGACTCGACTGTGGATCAACTAAAATAATTTCATTATCAAGACTCATATATGGCTCAACCATCAATACACATATCAAACAAGTGCCTCCCTATGCCCACCAATGCAAAATTTTTAGATAATAAGCTACACTGAATCCTAAATAGCTCCCCATTTGGAAAAATCCTTCTTAAATTTATACAGACCAGAGCTAAAATTCATCTGAAACACTGCTTTCTCCTGAAAGATATGATAGGCTCAGTCAAGGTGCTATTGTTTTATGGCAGTAAATATAATAAAGTTAGCTTTGTTTGATCAACAGGAAGAATGCTCAAGTTATAAATGAGAACAAAATAATTTTATATGGTTAACGTTTGCTATTAATGATTTTGAAACATTGATATTAATTGTCCTTAATTAATCATCACTTGACAAGACAATCTAACAGCATAAGTAGAGGGAGATAAATATTCCATATTTGAACAAAGCATCCCTAAGAGTAATTGGACTAATACTGAAAACAGACACATTTCATTTCCAAAACAAAATGCACTAATTTTTTATAAGGTAGAATAGTATTAATAGATTTAGATTTTAATTTATTTTGAGTACTCAAATGTACCTGAGCACATTACTAGTGCTCAAGTCCCCTCACTTCCTAGATAATTATAATACAACTTGAAACTGGGAATCTGGCACTTTCTACCTGGCAAATTTGAATACAATTTTAGTGTGATTTGAGTTTTGCCATTGCTTATTTTTGCAAATCACATATATTTTAGAAAATTAAATAGCTAAATAGTTACCCCCCAACTATTGACACCCAAAGTTTGTGTTATTTTCAATAAATATTTTAAACATATATATGTATGCAATTTTATTCCTAGTAAACAAAGAATGTATGTGTTGTTTTATGTTAACAAAATGATTTTATTACATGAGTTTATGAAAAGTATTCTATAGCAGTTAATTTTACTTCACTCAAGTAACAAATATTTTAGCTCACAGCACACTTTTAATTCTTCAAATTTCTACCCGCAAATCAAATAATATTGATCATAAAAAAGTATAATTTATGCTATTAGAGTAAAATTGTATATATTGTGCAACAAAATTAAAATAAACTGCTTTGTAAAATCATCTCTTAATTTGTTTTATGTTATCAGCATTAATATAAAGAAATACAAGAAAATCAGCATAACCACAAAATGTATTTTAAACTTATCTTTGTCTTTTAAAATTTTGAACTGTGATCTTTTCAACAGTTCTTTGATAAACCCTGGGGATTCTGGGATGTACTTTTTGTTGGATGTATCTGAGGCACTTAATTAGTCCTAATATTATTCCAGTATTGTATTCTGTTTTGTCTTCAATGATCACTGTACAAGAAAAAATAAAAGTTTTACCACTTGGTGGTGCTGGTGGATAATATAAAAAACAAATTATTCCTGGAGCATATGTTGAGAGAGCTGGTTATGGTGAGTTAAATAAAATTAAGGGAAGGACAGCTTCATTCACCTCTGTCATTCCCTATTTTTCATTTCTCCTTTTGACACAAAGAGTGTAAATTAGGCACAATGGTTGCTACCAATGACTTGGGTCCTTGCTAACTAGTAAAGAGAAACAAGATCTTTAACACAAATTTCATGGCATCGGAGACCGACAATAAGGCTATTATTTTCATTTTTAAATTGTCTCTGCTTCAGTGTAAAAGATTGCTTCAATTACACACATTATTTTTATCCTTTCAAAAAAACAAGTTTTTGTATGACCGTTCATGTTTTTACATGACATGATGACCACTGAATTGTAATATTCTGTTCTTGGTGGAAATGCAAGTATTTTAACATGTAATTGATGTGTTTATACCAAAATTAATGGTAAATGCATCTGCAAACATGAGTAACTGTTCAATTATAGTTGATGTCACAATATTTTCAGATACTGATAAACAAATAGCTTAATGACATATAATATGTATAATAATTGTTAAAACTTTCCTTCAGAAGTATATTGCTCTCTCAAAAGAAAGCTCGCCTAAAGTGGTCACAGTTTTTCGTATTTACTTGGAAGTGTTTTTTACTTAGCTCAGCTTCAGTTTTCCAATTTTAAAATGTATATATTATACAATTTTATGAAGTATCCAACCACATATTTCTTCAGCCGCATAAACACAAGAATATTATGTCACCGATTTTTTATATATATATTATTTGTTAACTGGGGGAAAGTGCATGAATTTCTTATGCCCAGAGTTAACCTAGACTGTAGTGCTCTACAGGGGTGTGAGATGGCAAAATTATATGGAAAAGATTTTAATGGTAAAATGAAAGTTTTCAGTTTTTGCTTCAGTTCAAAGTAAAGCACCCAGCCGATACATATTCTTTGTCACTTTGGTACGCAGATACATTATTAACATCTTTGACATGGAAGAAAGGCAGCCTGAGGGCCCCAAATTCTGCTTCTATACGGATAAAATAATAAGCACTTAATTCTTCTCCTGAACAACAACTGTTTTAAAGATAAGGCGAAGGATGACCCCAAATCCTATTTGTGATTGTGCAAGATCATTCAACCTCAGGGATCATATACTACTTGATTTGAATTTCCATTAATGCTTTTGATTATTTTAAATGCATTTGGTAACAATGAAGGTAGTTAGTGAAAAACTGACCCAGTTTGAAACTCATGCAATGATCATTATGAGAATCCACAGCCTAAAAATTCATTGATAGGAATAAAACTCACTCATTCACCTTCTGTAATATAAAACATAATTACAGTGTGTGGGGTATGTTCATTAGCAAGATCTACTCAGAATCAATTAAAGAAAGTTCTACTAGGCTGCCTAGTATAAGAACTTTTATCACAAATCTGTTAACATTAACTGTGTTTTAGATCTACTGTATATTAGGTTTGTTTTGCCAGTAATAAACTTTTGGATTGTTATTCTAATTCTTTGCAGATACAGCAAAAATAATCTCTTTATTTGATAAATTACTTATAGTTAACTTTTTTCTCCAGGCCAATTTTTGTCTCTCCCTTCCTTCTTCTTAATTATTTTAAGCATAATAAGCTAATTAAATAAACAAAACATAACAGATGACATAAAACAATTGAAAACTACTCCAACAGAAGAAGCTGGACATCATTTCTCTGCTCTATTGCATACATGCATATCATTTTATTTGTCAGAGAGGATAGAAATACTGAATTGATTACATGTCAAAGAAAATCTAATGCAATCATTGACCATTTACAATTTTGTCCATCACTTCAACTCTGGAATGCAATTTTCTCACTTATAAAATGGCAAGATTTGGCTATCAAGAGCCTACAATATGATTAGTCTGAACTGAAATGTATGTAAGTTTGAAATATAAAACAGGTTTCAAAGAATAAATATAGAAACAAGAAAGTAAAGTACTTTATTAATATTTATCATATATTGATTCTATGTTTCAAAGATAATATTTTGGATATTTTGACTTAAATGAAAACATAAATTAAATCATTTTATCTCGTTTCTTTTTACTGTTACCTTGAATATGCCTATTTTTAAACGATTTCAAAATACTACATTGAGGTTTACAATAATTTGGACCTTGCACTTAGTTCTAATAGGAATACATTCTTACGGACATAAACTCTTAAAAAGATTTTACTTGGTCTTTTTATTTTGTTGCATGACCAGTCTTTTCAGTTAGGAAGGAATAGTTCTAATATTCTGTTTCACAACAAGGATAAGATATAATTAATCGTTAATAATGTCCTCGTATATTTTACAAAATTAACTAAAACGAGGATTTTAACATGTTCTCATGAAAATACTTAGCACTATATTTAGGTGATAGACATACTGCCTTAACATCAAGAATACTTATATCATATCCACACAAGTATGTAATGTATCAAAACATCACATTCGTACTCCAGATAAATGCTATAATAATTATTATTTTCAATAAAAATACAGTAAAATTTAGAAATATTTATTTACATTTAATTTATTATTTGTATGGTGGTGTATTTTTTTAATAAATTTTTTTTAAGATTTCAAAACTGTATTATTATTTTTCATACTCAAAGATTGACAACCAACCAGGTCATCCCTCTCAAAGGAAAAAAAAAAAACATTCTTACCTGTGAGTTGATTCTTTTTGCTAAAGAACATAATTTTGAGGATAATTTTGGCAACTGTGGAGAAGAAGGACACCTTACTTGCTCAATGAATGCGCCATCTCAACTTACTTCTTAATTATCCAAAGTCCTGCCCATGTAGTACTCTTTCAGTCATGAAAATTAAATTGCCTTGATGCTAATTGTACCATATTCTATCACCCACATTGCAAATGTATTTATTTAGGCTTTAAAAACATGTACCTTTTTCAAGCCTAGGTTTTAAGGGGTATCCTTTTATAGCTCATTTTATGTGTGTATGTGTGTGTGTGTGTATAGATAGATAGATTGATAGATAAAAGATAAAGACACACTTTCCCAAAACACTACAATTTTGCCTTGTTAGCTTGCACATTTTTAAAACAATCTATTCAACCTGCCAGTAGAAGTTATTCTCTCTCTCTACCAAAAGAATAGTTTTATTTGTTAATGTATGGGTATTCCTTAAAAAATAATGCCAACTTCCTGCTCTCTGCAAGGCATTGAACTGTTCTACTGTTTACAGCCCAGAAAATAAAATAAAACCCACAGATGGGAACTATGTTTCTTAATGGTTAATTGTCTCTCAAACATGATGAGTTTTGGTGCAAAAAAGCCCAATTACATTTCTGTTTTTTGGTTAAAGTAAAACAAAAACTACTGAAGATGCTGATATTAAAGAAAATCATTAAAAAATTCTGAGTTTTCAATTGAACTCTTTACTATTGAGCCATTACTGAGTTTATTTGCATATTTTATAATGAAAAAGAAGGATGACAACCAAAAAAAAACTGAACTTATTTTAGTCATGATACAAGGGACTGAAATACGTAGAACATTGTAAATAAACTATTTTTTTGAAATATAAGTAAAAAATCATATATGATAGAAATATATCAAAAAAGCTTTTCAAAAGCATAAATATCAGTTATTATCAATGCATATAGAAATTGATATTTTTTCTTTACTTAAGCTTTATTAATATTTAAAGTTCAATAAGGGCAATACAAGTGGTATTACTATATCACATACTTCGAATAACCTAGTACTGACATTTATAGCGCTTAATTTTTCTGCCCTTATGCTGACTTTTTAAAGAAGAGACATGTAGTCATGGAGTAAATGGAACTTATACATTTTTGTCTTGAATATTGGGAGGTCTCTCAGTGACATGTTCTCAGTGACATCTTAAGCACCATTCCATTAAGAGACCAACTATTATTGTTATCATTATTATTGCTTGGCGGTGGTTTTCACATTTTTTAGTGTAAATTTTGCAGCACAGAAGTTAAATCATTTTGCCACAGGTATGGTGCATTTAAGTGGTGGATTTATCATTCAAAATATGAAGAAGTAATCCATAATTTAACTGTAATATTTGAATAACTTTATTTATATATTATTTTTAAATCTCCTGATTAATAAAACTTTACTTTTGTTTCTGAAAGCATTTCTGATGGAAGTGTTTTTTACAATGATGTGTAATGGTAAATAAAGAGGAGCATTTATAATCAACACTAATTTCAAATACATAATAATTTCTTTTGCTTCTCACTGCAAAATTTATATAGTAAAATATAGTTGTGCTAAAAATATCTAGATAACTCTCTTTTAATGCTTAAAAGAAAATGTAATCAAAATCAACAGAAAATTATAAATCTAAAATGACCCATTATGCATTAGAAAAATATATTTTCTTTCACACATAAAAAGTATCTTTCTTGGCATTGTCCTAAAGCAACTGAGTAGTTTGGAGCCATAAAGAAATTGAATCTGTAACCAGTGCAGGCACTTACAATACATGTGACCTTGAACAAGTCTTGTTAGTGTTCTTTAGGATTTTTAAAGCAACCAAATAATACAACTTTGAAAAGCAAATGTTTTGATATTGTTTTTGCTTTAAAAAGAATAGTATCTATCTATCTATCTATCTATCTATCTATCTATCTATCTATCATCTAGATAATACAATTAGGAAAGGCTTTTGTCTTTATCTATCTACCTATTAGATAGATAGATAGATAGATAGATAGATAGATAGATAGATAGACAGTGGATTTGGAGTACAATGAGCTTACTTATGTTGATTGCTTAGTTGCTATTGCTATTATATTGTAGAATAAGAATATAAAATGTAAAGTATAGAACAAACAGTCTTCCAGATAATGGAAGAAAAGCTGATGATCATTATGGAAAATTACCTTAAACTATTATTTAATGCAGGTATGAAGACTTCAGGAATTGTATACATCAAAATTCTAGGGCAACATTACTGCTAAGGAGAAGGACAATATGGCCCAAGTAAGAAAGCTCTGAATGAATATGAATGGGTGAGTTAGTGTTAAAGATGGTGCTACCTGCAAGTAGCATCTTGTTCTTCTCTGTGAGGAACAGAATCTCTGAATATTTGAAATTTTGACTTAGCATTTGCAAAGTATCTCTTTTTAATTGGACCACAATTTTGCTGTCTGTAATTGTAACCTTAATGGAAGCTTTTTGATTAATTCTCTTAGTTTCAAGTCCTTATTGTGGCCTCCAAATGAGCTGGCCCCTAGCTTTCACTCCAACATTCCCAATTATATCCCCTTTCACTGTTCCTTATCCTCAGCAAACTAACACAGGAACAGAGAAGCAAACACTGCATGTTCTCACTCATTTTTAAGTATCTATAATTACCTATAATTTTTAAGTATCTATAATTACCTTTCAGTAAGCCACACATTTGCATTACTGAGTGTAATGAACTCCAGCTTCTTTAACAATCAACCCACTACCCAAAAAAAATAAATATTGGTTAAGTCCAGTAAAAGTAGATTTCTTGCTCACGTTACACTTCTGACTCTTGTTAGAGGGTTCTGCTCCAAGCAGTGACTGTTGGCTCATAAATCCTTCAATTCTGAGACCTGCCATTGCCATTTTGTCGAGCATCCTCAGCAGTAAGCCAGTAAATTAGCAGAGAGAGGGGGGGAGAGAGAGAGAGAGAGAGAGAGAGAGAGAGAGAGAGAGAGAGAGAGAGAGAGAGGAAAACAACACAGGACTTGTCATGGTTGGGTTTAGGAGTGGCATACATCAATTCTTTCCATTAGCCAAAATCCAGTCCCATTGTAACTCCCATTGTAACTGAAAGGAAGGCTGAAAAATGTAAGTCTCTATACTGCGTCCTCGGAACAGGGAAATGGAATTTGTGACCCTTTAACAAAGGTCGTCCACAACATTTATTTGTCCAAGTGTTTATGTCTCTTAAGTTACTCATGTATCTTGAGGGCAGAAATATTATTTGATTTGTTTCCTGTTCTATTCCCATTGTCTAAAACAGAGCTTTACACATGACAACTGCTCAATAAATATTTGTTAAATGAAAAAAATAAATGCTGTCTTTTATTTTTCTCCAAATTGGCCTACAAGCTGATAACATACACTAGAGCCACAATAATCTTCTAGTGTTCAATATTTCTGTGCTCACTGGCACTGATAAGTATAGCTGAAAGATAACAGCTCTGTTTCACCCTTATGGTGAGCTCAGGTTTTTAATATGATTCATTTTGGTAACATACTTGTATCAAGCTGTTCCATATGTGAAGTAACCTGACTTCCCCTAAATATTAAATAGAATATTAGAATATTTAATTTCATATAAAATTGTATTATAAAATACAGTTCAAAATTTTGATTGGAGTTTCAAACAGGAAAGTGGGCTAAATATTGCATTTAATACATCAAAGTACTGGATTATTGTTATAACATCTGCAAAGAGCTTAACACTATAAATGTTCTTGATTTGTGTAGCTATATAGGAAAGCTAGTGTCTTAATCACTATATTTTACAGAAAAGAAACATGGGGCTCAGAATCTGTCACTTCCATAAGATCACAAACACGTTTTAAACTGGTCATGAGCAGTTAGGTTTTAAACTGATGCTTATTCCACTGGACTAATAAACACAAACATTTATGAATAAAGCTTTCATAATGTCCATAGCAATTTGCTGAGAAAAAATTGTCAGAGTTATTGATTTTTAGGTGCATTCTTTGATACTATTGACTACAGTTTTATAATCTATTGGCTCTAAAAAAGCATTAATTCAAAGCTCACATGGACCCTTTTGTCAGATGGGATGAGACCTTCATAATGGTTTATCTACCAGAAATAAGAATAAGCCAGAAAATGGAGAAGGGGAAGAAATGTTCAACTCTGCAGAGGAAAATGTATGCTCCAAAATGTGGTTTTCAAAAGATGGGTTTAATCACTTTGTATAGTTCAGTGACCTTCCACTATATGAGAACAGCAGTCTCAGAAGGCATACCCACCAAAGAGTGATTTGGCAAGAATGTTCATTCAGGTTAAATTAGAGTTCATGTTCAAGGCAAGTAATCAAATGCAAATTTTACTGTCCATGATGGATATAGAAATTCACAAAATGAACTGTGGCTCGGGGGGGTTACAGACACAACATGAAATTAATTCTAAGGTCAAACAAAATCCTAATATTGTAGATGAAACCAAAAATAAAATAAAGAACTGAGTACAGGTGGGATAGTGTAGCTTATGCCATAATGGGGCATCTGTAAACTTGATGTTAGCACCTCAGATTACATGGCTCGGCTGCAGAATATTTTCAAGCCTTACCTGACAGCAAGGATACAAATCTAAATACTTAGAATTTCTTAGTGCTTATTTGTTCAGGTGCTGGGCAAGGCTAAGGCCATGAACTAATGGCTTCTGGATATCTGCTTTAGGGCAGAGAAGTTCTGAGGCAATCAGAACTAGAGGGATGACCAATGGCAATTTTAAACATCCTAAGAGGGAGTGCTACTGGAAGGCAGGATACCTGATAAAATTCTATAGTATTATTTTTTAGAATTTGTTTGTACCATATTTTCAACTCCTTCATATGTATTTGGAAGAGAGAAATAGTATGATGATATATAGAAAACCAAATTGTGAAAGTATACGAAACTGTTTCTTTGTAGAGCATATGTTTACATAACAGCTATAAAATATTAAACAATGGAAAAATCTTTTAATTAAGAAGTTTTATTTCTGTGTCATATGCTTAGAATTTTAAATTTCACAGTGTCTTATTTGATAATGATTTAAATTTTCTTTAATACAATCTATAGTAAGATATTTATGTTTATGAATTGCCATATCATAATGTTGTCGTAGACAGAATAAAATGTAAAACTGATAGGTCCATGCTTATTTCCTTTTTCTAAGGCAAACGTAGATTTTAGTCATTTTGGTTTTGCATTCTTTGTTTTTTAAGTGATGTACCAGAGGAATTTTGTCATTATCTTGGCTATTATTTGGGAACTGTCAGGGTAACCTTGGCTGTGAATCAAAAATTTTGAAGCTGAATGTAGTGACTCACTCCTGTAGTTTCAGTTATTTAGGAGGCAGAGGCAGGAGGATGGCTTGGACCCAGGAGTTTGAGGCTGCAATGAGCTATGATCTTGCCACTACACTCTAGCCTGGGATACAGAGAAAGACTCCATATCTTAAAAATAATTTGAAATTTAATGGTTTAAATGAGTTTGATTTGTAAACATTTTGGATATTAATATTTGCTAGTTTTATGTGTTGTATCATCTTCCAGGGTGTGTTTGCTTATAATTTCTTTATGACATTGCTATTGTGTAAAAACATACATTTTTTGTATCCTAACTGATCTAGTTTAACTCTTCCTTAATGACTTACAATACCTCTGCTGCCCTTTATCGGGTTTTCTGTATATAGTTGGTCTAATTTAAAATGTACTTTCTGTTGCATTGACTGATGTTTCTACCCCTCAGTAATACTGAACTATCTTCATTTTTATAATTTTATAGTATATTTCTGCTAAGAAAAGTCTTAACACTTTGGGAGATTAATCTAGGAGATGGGAGACTGTATTATCTCATTGTGTATTCCAGTCCATGAACAATAAGACTGCCTTTTACATGTTTTTATTATTTCAGAACCATCTCTTAAGAAGCTTTGTATGCCTTTTGTTAGGTTTATTCTTAGCTATTATTGATTTTGTTATCCATTTTGAATGTGATCATTGTCTGTAATCAAAGAGCAATGTTTATTTTATATGATATTTTTGACTAACAAATATGATTAATATTCTTATTAATTTAAATTGCTTATATATGGGAGTTCCAGGATTTTCTATGTAGTCAATCAAGTCAATTAAAATTAAATATGTTTTATTCATTTTATGAATTCTTGTGATTTTACATGGTCTTTGATTTTATTGCATAGCCCAGGGCCTCTAATTCAAGTTTGAATATGCACGGGGAAAAGGACTATTTTCTTCCTATTTTAATTTCAATTCTCGTCAATGCTAAATATACTGTTTATTTTCAATTTATGTCATTTCTTAAGTTAAAGATATTTTATTTCTTTTCCTATATTCTCTTTAAATCACAAATGAATGTTGACATGTGTTAACTATTTTAAGCATCTACTTGTGAGGATCATAATTTTCACTTTCCAATTAATTGTTCAATATAACATATTTGATTGGTTTTCAGACTGGACCCTTTAAAATGTTCAAAACTTTCCAGGGACTGTACAGGCTTGAACGATTTCAAGAGAATCAATTTAGTGTTTTTTCTCAATATAGATGTGTCTGAAAATAGGCACACATTCCCCTTTACCAATGTTCTTCCTGCATATAACCAAAGGAAATCTTAATTTTAATCTTTCTAGAATATAATGAGTTGACACTGGTTATGAAATACCCTAGAACACAAAATGAAGGGAAAATTAAATCTTTTGTGTCATTTAGCCAAGGTGCCCTTAATTCAAGAAAGGCATTAAGTCATTCCTCATCCTACACATGTTTTGCTTAAGGGTGGGTAATATGATATAGGAATGTGACATTCTGAATCCAGAAATGGTGTAACAATGTGGGAGAGATGACAACCTTCATTTAATAATCTCATCTATTTACCTCCACTATTATTATAAAAGAATGCTTCACTGCTAGTGGAGAATCCAACAACAGAAAAGAAAAGGCAGCGTCCTTAAATAACAGTGAGTGCTATTTAAGTGGCATTTTGTTTTGTTCAGGTTAAATATTTATGGCAAGCCTCTCTACCTTATCTGTCTTTCATAGATTATATTATGGTTTCCTATCTTTTACCCCTTTCTTGGAAAACAAATGAACATCCAATGCCTTTGTCATATGGCATTGTTTTGGCTTCCATTAGCGTTACCTGAGCGTTTATCTCTGGTCGCTTCACTTGGGGTTTAGCCTTCTTAGACTAATGGAATATGAAAGAAAGGAAAGTGGCAGTGTAAGTGTTTCAGGCTGATATTTTAAGAAACATCAAAAGCTTCTATTGAACTTTTTGCACGCTCACTTCCACCGTGAGAAAAGCACATTGCAAAAGTGACGCTGCTTCTTAAGTCTGGGTCCCAGAAGGAGAACAGGTAGAGCAGAGTTGAAATGGCCTAAGGCCTAGCTTACCTTCAAATAAAAACCAAAAAGGAGAACCTGAAAACACTCACACTGAAAGAGTGAGGGCTGAACAGTCACGTTATCTGTCTTACACAAGACAGATACCTAAGATAGTGAGGAAAATTAACAACTAAAATACCTGTATTCACATGTGTATTTGTGTGATATTTAGTAACTATGGAAAACCCTCCTTTTAATCTTTGTGAATGATGAACACTGTTATATGTAAAATTAGGGATTACTGTTTTGCATTTGCTATTCTTTTTGCTCTGTGAGTCAAAACATGGCAGGCAGCTCTAGATTTTCCCATGAACATAGGAACACTTGAAAAAATATAACACAACATAAACCCACAAGGCAGACATATGTAGAGTTATTTTATGTGGATAAATGTATTATGTTCCATTATTCTTTTAAAGAATAAACTCATATTAAATGTTATTATAAACTGTGCCTAAATTTAAGGGACAAAAATCATAACATAGTGAATTCCTAAATGAAGATCTATTCACTGACAGAGAGAACCATCGCACTGTGAAGAAGAACAAGATTTTAAAAAAAGGCTTATGTGAAAGCTAATATTTCTCTGCAAAAGGACTTGGCTGAAATGGAACACTGAGGATTATATTTAGATACTGGTATTCTTGCACTCAGAGGATGCACAGGAGAAAATAGAAACGATTGAGACTGATGTATGTGTTATAAATTCTAGTTCCGGAATTATAAATATCCAAGGAAAAACCTGGATCACTTGGAGGGATAAATTTAGGGCAATCAAATATTGCTTCAGGTTTTCATTAAAATTTATTATATACATACAATACAAGAAACTTTACAAACTGTATGAGAACTCACAAAAGAATTAAAGTAGCAGGGCATATGTATACTAAATGTTCTAGTCAACATGTTATTTTTTTTTTTGAGAACTACAAATCCAGGATACATATTTCTCTAGGCTCATAGATATCCATTGAACATATTGTGTTGTCAAGGAGATTATCACAGAACCTATTTTACAACTTTGTCTAGCAAACTCTTCAATGGAAGAGAATAAAAAAAAAAAGATTAATTGTTTAAAGAGTCAATAGTGGCCGGGCGCGGTGGCTCAAGCCTGTAATCCCAGCACTTTGGGAGGCCGAGATGGGAGGATCACGAGGTCAGGAGATCGAGACCATCCTGGTTAACATGATGAAACCCCGTCTCTACTAAAAAATAAAAAATAAAAAATAAAAAATTAAA